>NW_026969174.1:0-52000 GCF_028390025.1 Pseudophryne corroboree
TGACTGAGTGGTTGGGTGGGCGGTGTGTCGGAGGTGGAGCACATGCAAATTATTGTGTATCATCCAGCTAGTGAGAGAGAAAACTCATGTAGGAGTGTGCCTGCTTGTCAGTGGGTTATGCACCTTGCCAGACGTCAAATCTACATGGAGCAGCTGGAGGGGACAAGAGCAGGTTTGCAAAATATAGATAGAAGAGCATGTATGCTGGCGCATTCTCCATGATTGTGTCAGCTTATGTTTTGGTGCACTGCACTTTCCTCCACATCATTTCAGCCTACAGCTAATTTTTAGCTGTTTTGGTTAAGATCAAGTGTAGTTGCTTCTCAGCCTTTTGGTTGTGATCTTGTATCATGGTTGAAGGGTCTGCTGGAGGGATTGTTTAATTCATTGGCGAAAGATCGAAAATATTCCAGGATGGAAGGCTTGGAAACACTATCCGTTTTTCAGTTGTGGAAGAGCATAAAGACCGGATTGGATTACATTCTATAGTAAAGGATATTTTTCTATTTATTGACCTTCCCCTTATATGTGTCTGTCTTTCAACAATGCTCCTGGCTTGTGATTCCCTCACCCTCTTACACTTCACACCCATAGCCTTATTAACTGTTGTATTATTGTATAGTTTAAATGTATAGTGCAGTTCATGATTTATAGTGTAGGCTGGCCTGTGCTGTAGTTCTTGAATGTACTATACCGTCAGCATTTGTATTGTGTTTTGGCTGTGCTGCAACACGGTACTTATGTGTGTAATGTTTATGTATGTTTTTTTGCTTCTTTATGTCAATAAAGACTGCTTTTTCAATCCAATATCTGAAAACAATCAATGTTTATCTTTGATGGCAATAGAAGTGGTATGATATTTGCTGCTTTTGAAAGCCAATATCTGATATGTCCCCTATCTGGGAACCATATATTAAATGGCTTTTCAGAAAAGGGAGATCGGAGAAGAGCTTTCAGTACTTGTAGGACCGATGCATATTTCTATTCTAGCCTCCAAAAACAGATTCAGTTGCATTTTCCAGCGTGTTTTGGATGCGCCTTTGCAAATGTCTTACATCGACAAACTTTTTTAGTACTATTTTGCAAATAGGGTTACATTGTCGCAACATTGTGTTCCCTAATTGCTTGATTTTTTAAATGCAACAATTGATAAAGACACCTGAAAACTGCTCTGTGGAGTCTTATTTTGTGTCTACTTCTTATCTACATTTAATTCCCTACCTCTAATCAAGGCATTTTTAAATGCTGGGGGCTGCCAGGACGTGAGGCCTACCTAGACTTTAGATCTGAATTCGAATGTACTTGTGAACTAACTTAATTTCCTACTTCTAAATTCATTCCTAAATTCAATACTTACATTAATCCTGTAGTTGGACATTTTGGACTTTCGATTGTGGGCATTGTTTTGTGCCCAGATCAGCAGCAGGTGGTGTGCATTTGTTGGAAAGGCATCGAAGACCTCCGATATGCTGCATCTCCTGATGTGTGTCTCCCTCAAGTGGCTGTCAGCAAATGCATGCTAGACACCCCATTCCAAGCTGAGTGTGACATCACGGAACATGCATCATAGAACAGGCATGCTAGAACATGGTTCTTCAACCTGCAACCCTCCAGCTGAGGTGGAACTACACATCCCAGCATGCCCTGCCTCAGTTTTAGCATACCTTAATAGCAAAACTGTGGCAGGGCATGCTGGGATGTGTAATTTCACAGCAGCTGGAGGGCCACAGGATGAAGACCCAAGCCGCAGTTACATTGAATGCTAGCAAGCTGAATGTTTAAATTCTTTTTGTTCCACAGCATTCCAATGCGGAAGATTCCATGGAACCAGAGATCCTTCCATTGAGAAGGACATGCTGCCTGGATGACTGCACTGTGCAAATTAAATCACGGAGCCAGTTGGCTTGTGGGTGGCTCTGGTGACTGAGTGGTTGGGTGGGCGGTGTGTCGGAGGTGGAGCACATGCAAATTATTGTGTATCATCCAGCTAGTGAGAGAGAAAACTCATGTAGGAGTGTGCCTGCTTGTCAGTGGGTTATGCACCTTGCCAGACGTCAAATCTACATGGAGCAGCTGGAGGGGACAAGAGCAGGTTTGCAAAATATAGATAGAAGAGCATGTATGCTGGCGCATTCTCCATGATTGTGTCAGCTTATGTTTTGGTGCACTGCACTTTCCTCCACCTCATTTCAGCCTACAGCTAATTTTTAGCTGTTTTGGTTAAGATCAAGTGTAGTCACTTCTCGGCCTTTTGGTTGTGATCTTGTATCATGGTTGAAGGGTCTGCTGGAGGGATTGTTTTCTTCATTGGTGAAAGACCGAAGATATTTCAGGATGGAAGGCTTGGGAACACTATCCGTTTTTTAGTTGTGGAAGAGCAGAAAGACCGGATTGGATTACATTCTATAGTAAAGGATATCTTTCTATTTATTGACCCTCCCCTTATATGTGTCTATCTTTCAACAAAGCTCCTGGCTTGTGATTACCTCACGCTCTTACACTTCACACCCATAGCCTTATTAACTGTTGTATTATTGTATAGTTTAAATGTATAGTGCAGTTCATGATTTATAGTGTAGGCTGGCCTGTGCTGTAGTTCTTGAATATACTATACCGTCAGCATTTGTATTGTGTTTTGGCTGTGCTGCAACACGGTACTTATGTGTGTAATGTTTATGTATGTTTTTTTGCTTCTTTATGTCAATAAAGACTGCTTTTTCAATCCAATATCTGAAAACAATCAATGTTTATCTTTGATGGCAATAGAAGTGGTATGATATTTGCTGCTTTTGAAAGCCAATATCTGATATGTCCCCTATCTGGGGACCATATATTAAATGGCTTTTCAGAAAAGGGAGATCGGAGAAGAGCTTTCAGTACTTGTAGGACCGATGCATATTTCTATTCTAGCCTCCAAAAACAGATTCAGTTGCATTTTCCAGCGTGTTTTGGATGCGCCTTTGCAAATGTCTTACATCGACAAACTTATTTAGTACTATTTTGCAAATAGGGTTACATTGTCGCAACATTGTGTTCCCTAATTGCTTGATTTTTTAAATGCAACAATTGATAAAGACACCTGAAAACTGCTCTGTGGAGTCTTATTTTGTGTCTACTTCTTATCTACATTTAATTCCCTACCTCTAATCAAGGCATTTTTAAATGCTGGGGGCTGCCAGGACGTGAGGCCTACCTAGACTTTAGATCTGAATTCGAATGTACTTGTGAACTAACTTAATTTCCTACTTCTAAATTCATTCCTAAATTCAATACTTACATTAATCCTGTAGTTGGACATTTTGGACTTTCGATTGTGGGCATTGTTTTGTGCCCAGATCAGCAGCAGGTGGTGTGCATTTGTTGGAAAGGCATCGAAGACCTCCGATATGCTGCATCTCCTGATGTGTGTCTCCCTCAAGTGGCTGTCAGCAAATGCATGCTAGACACCCCATTCCAAGCTGAGTGTGACATCACGGAACATGCATCATAGAACAGGCATGCTAGAACATGGTTCTTCAACCTGCAACCCTCCAGCTGAGGTGGAACTACACATCCCAGCATGCCCTGCCTCAGTTTTAGCATACCTTAATAGCAAAACTGTGGCAGGGCATGCTGGGATGTGTAATTTCACAGCAGCTGGAGGGCCACAGGATGAAGACCCAAGCCGCAGTTACATTGAATGCTAGCAAGCTGAATGTTTAAATTCTTTTTGTTCCACAGCATTCCAATGCGGAAGATTCCATGGAACCAGAGATCCTTCCATTGAGAAGGACATGCTGCCTGGATGACTGCACTGTGCAAATTAAATCACGGAGCCAGTTGGCTTGTGGGTGGCTCTGGTGACTGAGTGGTTGGGTGGGCGGTGTGTCGGAGGTGGAGCACATGCAAATTATTGTGTATCATCCAGCTAGTGAGAGAGAAAACTCATGTAGGAGTGTGCCTGCTTGTCAGTGGGTTATGCACCTTGCCAGACGTCAAATCTACATGGAGCAGCTGGAGGGGACAAGAGCAGGTTTGCAAAATATAGATAGAAGAGCATGTATGCTGGCGCATTCTCCATGATTGTGTCAGCTTATGTTTTGGTGCACTGCACTTTCCTCCACATCATTTCAGCCTACAGCTAATTTTTAGCTGTTTTGGTTAAGATCAAGTGTAGTTGCTTCTCAGCCTTTTGGTTGTGATCTTGTATCATGGTTGAAGGGTCTGCTGGAGGGATTGTTTTCTTCATTGGCGAAAGACCGAAAATATTCCAGGATGGAAGGCTTGGAAACACTATCCGTTTTTCAGTTGTGGAAGAGCATAAAGACCGGATTGGATTACATTCTATAGTAAAGGATATCTTTCTATTTATTGACCCTCCCCTTATATGTGTCTGTCTTTCAACAAAGCTCCTGGCTTGTGATTCCCTCACCCTCTTACATTTCACACCCATAGCCTTATTAACTGTTGTATTATTGTATAGTTTAAATGTATAGTGCAGTTCATGATTTATAGTGTAGGCTGGCCTGTGCTGTAGTTCTTGAATGTACTATACCGTCAGCATTTGTATTGTGTTTTGGCTGTGCTGCAACACGGTACTTATGTGTGTAATGTTTATGTATGTTTTTTTGCTTCTTTATGTCAATAAAGACTGCTTTTTCAATCCAATATCTGAAAACAATCAATGTTTATCTTTGATGGCAATAGAAGTGGTATGATATTTGCTGCTTTTGAAAGCCAATATCTGATATGTCCCCTATCTGGGAACCATATATTAAATGGCTTTTCAGAAAAGGGAGATCGGAGAAGAGCTTTCAGTACTTGTAGGACCGATGCATATTTCTATTCTAGCCTCCAAAAACAGATTCAGTTGCATTTTCCAGCGTGTTTTGGATGCGCCTTTGCAAATGTCTTACATCGACAAACTTATTTAGTACTATTTTGCAAATAGGGTTACATTGTCGCAACATTGTGTTCCCTAATTGCTTGATTTTTTAAATGCAACAATTGATAAAGACACCTGAAAACTGCTCTGTGGAGTCTTATTTTGTGTCTACTTCTTATCTACATTTAATTCCCTACCTCTAATCAAGGCATTTTTAAATGCTGGGGGCTGCCAGGACGTGAGGCCTACCTAGACTTTAGATCTGAATTCGAATGTACTTGTGAACTAACTTAATTTCCTACTTCTAAATTCATTCCTAAATTCAATACTTACATTAATCCTGTAGTTGGACATTTTGGACTTTCGATTGTGGGCATTGTTTTGTGCCCAGATCAGCAGCAGGTGGTGTGCATTTGTTGGAAAGGCATCGAAGACCTCCGATATGCTGCATCTCCTGATGTGTGTCTCCCTCAAGTGGCTGTCAGCAAATGCATGCTAGACACCCCATTCCAAGCTGAGTGTGACATCACGGAACATGCATCATAGAACAGGCATGCTAGAACCTGGGTCTTCAACCTGCAACCCTCCAGCTGAGGTGGAACTACACATCCCAGCATGCCCTGCCTCAGTTTTAGCATACCTTAATAGCAAAACTGTGGCAGGGCATGCTGGGATGTGTAGTTTCACAGCAGCTGGTGGGCCACAGGATGAAGACCCAAGCTGCAGGTACATTGAATGCTAGCAAGCTGAATGTTTAAATCCTTTTTGTTCCACAGCATTCCAATGCGGAAGATTCCATGGAACCAGAGATCCTTCCATTGAGAAGGACATGCTGCCTGGATGACTGCACTGTGCAAATTAAATCACGGAGCCAGTTGGCTTGTGGGTGGCTCTGGTGACTGAGTGGTTGGGTGGGCGGTGTGTCGGAGGTGGAGCACATGCAAATGATTGTGTATCATCCAGCTAGTGAGAGAGAAAACTCACGCAGGAGTGTGCCTGCTTGTCAGTGGGTTATGCACCTTGCCAGACGTCAAATCTACATGGAGCAGCTGGAGAGGACAAGAGCAGGTTTGCAAAATATAGATATAAGAGCATATATGCTGGCGCATTCTCCATGATTGTGTCAGCTTATGTTTTGGTGCACTGCACTTTCCTCCACATCATTTCAGCCTACAGCTAATTTTTAGCTGTTTTGGTTAAGATCAAGTGTAGTTGCTTCTCAGCCTTTTGGTTGTGATCTTGTATCATGGTTGAAGGGTCTGCTGGAGGGATTGTTTAATTCATTGGCGAAAGATCGAAAATATTCCAGGATGGAAGGCTTGGAAACACTATCCGTTTTTCAGTTGTGGAAGAGCATAAAGACCGGATTGGATTACATTCTATAGTAAAGGATATTTTTCTATTTATTGACCTTCCCCTTATATGTGTCTGTCTTTCAACAAAGCTCCTGGCTTGTGATTCCCTCACCCTCTTACACTTCACACCCATAGCCTTATTAACTGTTGTATTATTGTATAGTTTAAATGTATAGTGCAGTTCATGATTTATAGTGTAGGCTGGCCTGTGCTGTAGTTCTTGAATGTACTATACCGTCAGCATTTGTATTGTGTTTTGGCTGTGCTGCAACACGGTACTTATGTGTGTAATGTTTATGTATGTTTTTTTGCTTCTTTATGTCAATAAAGACTGCTTTTTCAATCCAATATCTGAAAACAATCAATGTTTATCTTTGATGGCAATAGAAGTGGTATGATATTTGCTGCTTTTGAAAGCCAATATCTGATATGTCCCCTATCTGGGAACCATATATTAAATGGCTTTTCAGAAAAGGAGATCGGAGAAGAGCTTTCAGTACTTGTAGGACCGATGCATATTTCTATTCTAGCCTCCAAAAACAGATTCAGTTGCATTTTCCAGCGTGTTTTGGATGCGCCTTTGCAAATGTCTTACATCGACAAACTTATTTAGTACTATTTTGCAAATAGGGTTACATTGTCGCAACATTGTGTTCCCTAATTGCTTGATTTTTTAAATGCAACAATTGATAAAGACACCTGAAAACTGCTCTGTGGAGTCTTATTTTGTGTCTACTTCTTATCTACATTTAATTCCCTACCTCTAATCAAGGCATTTTTAAATGCTGGGGGCTGCCAGGACGTGAGGCCTACCTAGACTTTAGATCTGAATTCGAATGTACTTGTGAACTAACTTAATTTCCTACTTCTAAATTCATTCCTAAATTCAATACTTACATTAATCCTGTAGTTGGACATTTTGGACTTTCGATTGTGGGCATTGTTTTGTGCCCAGATCAGCAGCAGGTGGTGTGCATTTGTTGGAAAGGCATCGAAGACCTCCGATATGCTGCATCTCCTGATGTGTGTCTCCCTCAAGTGGCTGTCAGCAAATGCATGCTAGACACCCCATTCCAAGCTGAGTGTGACATCACGGAACATGCATCATAGAACAGGCATGCTAGAACATGGTTCTTCAACCTGCAACCCTCCAGCTGAGGTGGAACTACACATCCCAGCATGCCCTGCCTCAGTTTTAGCATACCTTAATAGCAAAACTGTGGCAGGGCATGCTGGGATGTGTAATTTCACAGCAGCTGGAGGGCCACAGGATGAAGACCCAAGCCGCAGTTACATTGAATGCTAGCAAGCTGAATGTTTAAATTCTTTTTGTTCCACAGCATTCCAATGCGGAAGATTCCATGGAACCAGAGATCCTTCCATTGAGAAGGACATGCTGCCTGGATGACTGCACTGTGCAAATTAAATCACGGAGCCAGTTGGCTTGTGGGTGGCTCTGGTGACTGAGTGGTTGGGTGGGCGGTGTGTCGGAGGTGGAGCACATGCAAATTATTGTGTATCATCCAGCTAGTGAGAGAGAAAACTCATGTAGGAGTGTGCCTGCTTGTCAGTGGGTTATGCACCTTGCCAGACGTCAAATCTACATGGAGCAGCTGGAGGGGACAAGAGCAGGTTTGCAAAATATAGATAGAAGAGCATGTATGCTGGCGCATTCTCCATGATTGTGTCAGCTTATGTTTTGGTGCACTGCACTTTCCTCCACCTCATTTCAGCCTACAGCTAATTTTTAGCTGTTTTGGTTAAGATCAAGTGTAGTTGCTTCTCAGCCTTTTGGTTGTGATCTTGTATCATGGTTGAAGGGTCTGCTGGAGGGATTGTTTTCTTCATTGGTGAAAGACCGAAGATATTTCAGGATGGAAGGCTTGGGAACACTATCCGTTTTTTAGTTGTGGAAGAGCAGAAAGACCGGATTGGATTACATTCTATAGTAAAGGATATCTTTCTATTTATTGACCCTCCCCTTATATGTGTCTATCTTTCAACAAAGCTCCTGGCTTGTGATTACCTCACGCTCTTACACTTCACACCCATAGCCTTATTAACTGTTGTATTATTGTATAGTTTAAATGTATAGTGCAGTTCATGATTTATAGTGTAGGCTGGCCTGTGCTGTAGTTCTTGAATATACTATACCGTCAGCATTTGTATTGTGTTTTGGCTGTGCTGCAACACGGTACTTATGTGTGTAATGTTTATGTATGTTTTTTTGCTTCTTTATGTCAATAAAGACTGCTTTTTCAATCCAATATCTGAAAACAATCAATGTTTATCTTTGATGGCAATAGAAGTGGTATGATATTTGCTGCTTTTGAAAGCCAATATCTGATATGTCCCCTATCTGGGAACCATATATTAAATGGCTTTTCAGAAAAGGGAGATCGGAGAAGAGCTTTCAGTACTTGTAGGACCGATGCATATTTCTATTCTAGCCTCCAAAAACAGATTCAGTTGCATTTTCCAGCGTGTTTTGGATGCGCCTTTGCAAATGTCTTACATCGACAAACTTATTTAGTACTATTTTGCAAATAGGGTTACATTGTCGCAACATTGTGTTCCCTAATTGCTTGATTTTTTAAATGCAACAATTGATAAAGACACCTGAAAACTGCTCTGTGGAGTCTTATTTTGTGTCTACTTCTTATCTACATTTAATTCCCTACCTCTAATCAAGGCATTTTTAAATGCTGGGGGCTGCCAGGACGTGAGGCCTACCTAGACTTTAGATCTGAATTCGAATGTACTTGTGAACTAACTTAATTTCCTACTTCTAAATTCATTCCTAAATTCAATACTTACATTAATCCTGTAGTTGGACATTTTGGACTTTCGATTGTGGGCATTGTTTTGTGCCCAGATCAGCAGCAGGTGGTGTGCATTTGTTGGAAAGGCATCGAAGACCTCCGATATGCTGCATCTCCTGATGTGTGTCTCCCTCAAGTGGCTGTCAGCAAATGCATGCTAGACACCCCATTCCAAGCTGAGTGTGACATCACGGAACATGCATCATAGAACAGGCATGCTAGAACCTGGGTCTTCAACCTGCAACCCTCCAGCTGAGGTGGAACTACACATCCCAGCATGCCCTGCCTCAGTTTTAGCATACCTTAATAGCAAAACTGTGGCAGGGCATGCTGGGATGTGTAGTTTCACAGCAGCTGGTGGGCCACAGGATGAAGACCCAAGCTGCAGGTACATTGAATGCTAGCAAGCTGAATGTTTAAATCCTTTTTGTTCCACAGCATTCCAATGCGGAAGATTCCATGGAACCAGAGATCCTTCCATTGAGAAGGACATGCTGCCTGGATGACTGCACTGTGCAAATTAAATCACGGAGCCAGTTGGCTTGTGGGTGGCTCTGGTGACTGAGTGGTTGGGTGGGCGGTGTGTCGGAGGTGGAGCACATGCAAATGATTGTGTATCATCCAGCTAGTGAGAGAGAAAACTCACGCAGTAGTGTGCCTGCTTGTCAGTGGGTTATGCACCTTGCCAGACGTCAAATCTACATGGAGCAGCTGGAGAGGACAAGAGCAGGTTTGCAAAATATAGATATAAGAGCATATATGCTGGCGCATTCTCCATGATTGTGTCAGCTTATGTTTTGGTGCACTGCACTTTCCTCCACATCATTTCAGCCTACAGCTAATTTTTAGCTGTTTTGGTTAAGATCAAGTGTAGTTGCTTCTCAGCCTTTTGGTTGTGATCTTGTATCATGGTTGAAGGGTCTGCTGGAGGGATTGTTTAATTCATTGGCGAAAGATCGAAAATATTCCAGGATGGAAGGCTTGGAAACACTATCCGTTTTTCAGTTGTGGAAGAGCATAAAGACCGGATTGGATTACATTCTATAGTAAAGGATATTTTTCTATTTATTGACCTTCCCCTTATATGTGTCTGTCTTTCAACAAAGCTCCTGGCTTGTGATTCCCTCACCCTCTTACACTTCACACCCATAGCCTTATTAACTGTTGTATTATTGTATAGTTTAAATGTATAGTGCAGTTCATGATTTATAGTGTAGGCTGGCCTGTGCTGTAGTTCTTGAATGTACTATACCGTCAGCATTTGTATTGTGTTTTGGCTGTGCTGCAACACGGTACTTATGTGTGTAATGTTTATGTATGTTTTTTTGCTTCTTTATGTCAATAAAGACTGCTTTTTCAATCCAATATCTGAAAACAATCAATGTTTATCTTTGATGGCAATAGAAGTGGTATGATATTTGCTGCTTTTGAAAGCCAATATCTGATATGTCCCCTATCTGGGAACCATATATTAAATGGCTTTTCAGAAAAGGGAGATCGGAGAAGAGCTTTCAGTACTTGTAGGACCGATGCATATTTCTATTCTAGCCTCCAAAAACAGATTCAGTTGCATTTTCCAGCGTGTTTTGGATGCGCCTTTGCAAATGTCTTACATCGACAAACTTTTTTAGTACTATTTTGCAAATA
This sequence comes from Pseudophryne corroboree, assembly GCF_028390025.1. Taxonomy (NCBI): domain Eukaryota; kingdom Metazoa; phylum Chordata; class Amphibia; order Anura; family Myobatrachidae; genus Pseudophryne; species Pseudophryne corroboree. The sequence continues at coordinate 10,689 of NW_026969174.1, forward strand.
GGGTTACATTGTCGCAACATTGTGTTCCCTAATTGCTTGATTTTTTAAATGCAACAATTGATAAAGACACCTGAAAACTGCTCTGTGGAGTCTTATTTTGTGTCTACTTCTTATCTACATTTAATTCCCTACCTCTAATCAAGGCATTTTTAAATGCTGGGGGCTGCCAGGACGTGAGGCCTACCTAGACTTTAGATCTGAATTCGAATGTACTTGTGAACTAACTTAATTTCCTACTTCTAAATTCATTCCTAAATTCAATACTTACATTAATCCTGTAGTTGGACATTTTGGACTTTCGATTGTGGGCATTGTTTTGTGCCCAGATCAGCAGCAGGTGGTGTGCATTTGTTGGAAAGGCATCGAAGACCTCCGATATGCTGCATCTCCTGATGTGTGTCTCCCTCAAGTGGCTGTCAGCAAATGCATGCTAGACACCCCATTCCAAGCTGAGTGTGACATCACGGAACATGCATCATAGAACAGGCATGCTAGAACATGGTTCTTCAACCTGCAACCCTCCAGCTGAGGTGGAACTACACATCCCAGCATGCCCTGCCTCAGTTTTAGCATACCTTAATAGCAAAACTGTGGCAGGGCATGCTGGGATGTGTAATTTCACAGCAGCTGGAGGGCCACAGGATGAAGACCCAAGCCGCAGTTACATTGAATGCTAGCAAGCTGAATGTTTAAATTCTTTTTGTTCCACAGCATTCCAATGCGGAAGATTCCATGGAACCAGAGATCCTTCCATTGAGAAGGACATGCTGCCTGGATGACTGCACTGTGCAAATTAAATCACGGAGCCAGTTGGCTTGTGGGTGGCTCTGGTGACTGAGTGGTTGGGTGGGCGGTGTGTCGGAGGTGGAGCACATGCAAATTATTGTGTATCATCCAGCTAGTGAGAGAGAAAACTCATGTAGGAGTTTGCCTGCTTGTCAGTGGGTTATGCACCTTGCCAGACGTCAAATCTACATGGAGCAGCTGGAGGGGACAAGAGCAGGTTTGCAAAATATAGATAGAAGAGCATGTATGCTGGCGCATTCTCCATGATTGTGTCAGCTTATGTTTTGGTGCACTGCACTTTCCTCCACCTCATTTCAGCCTACAGCTAATTTTTAGCTGTTTTGGTTAAGATCAAGTGTAGTTGCTTCTCAGCCTTTTGCTTGTGATCTTGTATCATGGTTGAAGGGTCTGCTGGAGGGATTGTTTTCTTCATTGGTGAAAGACCGAAGATATTTCAGGATGGAAGGCTTGGGAACACTATCCGTTTTTTAGTTGTGGAAGAGCAGAAAGACCGGATTGGATTACATTCTATAGTAAAGGATATCTTTCTATTTATTGACCCTCCCCTTATATGTGTCTATCTTTCAACAAAGCTCCTGGCTTGTGATTACCTCACGCTCTTACACTTCACACCCATAGCCTTATTAACTGTTGTATTATTGTATAGTTTAAATGTATAGTGCAGTTCATGATTTATAGTGTAGGCTGGCCTGTGCTGTAGTTCTTGAATATACTATACCGTCAGCATTTGTATTGTGTTTTGGCTGTGCTGCAACACGGTACTTATGTGTGTAATGTTTATGTATGTTTTTTTGCTTCTTTATGTCAATAAAGACTGCTTTTTCAATCCAATATCTGAAAACAATCAATGTTTATCTTTGATGGCAATAGAAGTGGTATGATATTTGCTGCTTTTGAAAGCCAATATCTGATATGTCCCCTATCTGGGGACCATATATTAAATGGCTTTTCAGAAAAGGGAGATCGGAGAAGAGCTTTCAGTACTTGTAGGACCGATGCATATTTCTATTCTAGCCTCCAAAAACAGATTCAGTTGCATTTTCCAGCGTGTTTTGGATGCGCCTTTGCAAATGTCTTACATCGACAAACTTATTTAGTACTATTTTGCAAATAGGGTTACATTGTCGCAACATTGTGTTCCCTAATTGCTTGATTTTTTAAATGCAACAATTGATAAAGACACCTGAAAACTGCTCTGTGGAGTCTTATTTTGTGTCTACTTCTTATCTACATTTAATTCCCTACCTCTAATCAAGGCATTTTTAAATGCTGGGGGCTGCCAGGACGTGAGGCCTACCTAGACTTTAGATCTGAATTCGAATGTACTTGTGAACTAACTTAATTTCCTACTTCTAAATTCATTCCTAAATTCAATACTTACATTAATCCTGTAGTTGGACATTTTGGACTTTCGATTGTGGGCATTGTTTTGTGCCCAGATCAGCAGCAGGTGGTGTGCATTTGTTGGAAAGGCATCGAAGACCTCCGATATGCTGCATCTCCTGATGTGTGTCTCCCTCAAGTGGCTGTCAGCAAATGCATGCTAGACACCCCATTCCAAGCTGAGTGTGACATCACGGAACATGCATCATAGAACAGGCATGCTAGAACCTGGGTCTTCAACCTGCAACCCTCCAGCTGAGGTGGAACTACACATCCCAGCATGCCCTGCCTCAGTTTTAGCATACCTTAATAGCAAAACTGTGGCAGGGCATGCTGGGATGTGTAGTTTCACAGCAGCTGGTGGGCCACAGGATGAAGACCCAAGCTGCAGGTACATTGAATGCTAGCAAGCTGAATGTTTAAATCCTTTTTGTTCCACAGCATTCCAATGCGGAAGATTCCATGGAACCAGAGATCCTTCCATTGAGAAGGACATGCTGCCTGGATGACTGCACTGTGCAAATTAAATCACGGAGCCAGTTGGCTTGTGGGTGGCTCTGGTGACTGAGTGGTTGGGTGGGCGGTGTGTCGGAGGTGGAGCACATGCAAATGATTGTGTATCATCCAGCTAGTGAGAGAGAAAACTCACGCAGGAGTGTGCCTGCTTGTCAGTGGGTTATGCACCTTGCCAGACGTCAAATCTACATGGAGCAGCTGGAGGGGACAAGAGCAGGTTTGCAAAATATAGATATAAGAGCATATATGCTGGCGCATTCTCCATGATTGTGTCAGCTTATGTTTTGGTGCACTGCACTTTCCTCCACATCATTTCAGCCTACAGCTAATTTTTAGCTGTTTTGGTTAAGATCAAGTGTAGTTGCTTCTCAGCCTTTTGCTTGTGATCTTGTATCATGGTTGAAGGGTCTGCTGGAGGGATTGTTTTCTTCATTGGCGAAAGACCGAAAATATTCCAGGATGGAAGGCTTGGAAACACTATCCGTTTTTCAGTTGTGGAAGAGCATAAAGACCGGATTGGATTACATTCTATAGTAAAGGATATCTTTCTATTTATTGACCCTCCCCTTATATGTGTCTGTCTTTCAACAAAGCTCCTGGCTTGTGATTCCCTCACCCTCTTACATTTCACACCCATAGCCTTATTAACTGTTGTATTATTGTATAGTTTAAATGTATAGTGCAGTTCATGATTTATAGTGTAGGCTGGCCTGTGCTGTAGTTCTTGAATGTACTATACCGTCAGCATTTGTATTGTGTTTTGGCTGTGCTGCAACACGGTACTTATGTGTGTAATGTTTATGTATGTTTTTTTGCTTCTTTATGTCAATAAAGACTGCTTTTTCAATCCAATATCTGAAAACAATCAATGTTTATCTTTGATGGCAATAGAAGTGGTATGATATTTGCTGCTTTTGAAAGTCAATATCTGATATGTCCCCTATCTGGGAACCATATATTAAATGGCTTTTCAGAAAAGGGAGATCGGAGAAGAGCTTTCAGTACTTGTAGGACCGATGCATATTTCTATTCTAGCCTCCAAAAACAGATTCAGTTGCATTTTCCAGCGTGTTTTGGATGCGCCTTTGCAAATGTCTTACATCGACAAACTTATTTAGTACTATTTTGCAAATAGGGTTACATTGTCGCAACATTGTGTTCCCTAATTGCTTGATTTTTTAAATGCAACAATTGATAAAGACACCTGAAAACTGCTCTGTGGAGTCTTATTTTGTGTCTACTTCTTATCTACATTTAATTCCCTACCTCTAATCAAGGCATTTTTAAATGCTGGGGGCTGCCAGGACGTGAGGCCTACCTAGACTTTAGATCTGAATTCGAATGTACTTGTGAACTAACTTAATTTCCTACTTCTAAATTCATTCCTAAATTCAATACTTACATTAATCCTGTAGTTGGACATTTTGGACTTTCGTTTGTGGGCATTGTTTTGTGCCCAGATCAGCAGCAGGTGGTGTGCATTTGTTGGAAAGGCATCGAAGACCTCCGATATGCTGCATCTCCTGATGTGTGTCTCCCTCAAGTGGCTGTCAGCAAATGCATGCTAGACACCCCATTCCAAGCTGAGTGTGACATCACGGAACATGCATCATAGAACAGGCATGCTAGAACCTGGGTCTTCAACCTGCAACCCTCCAGCTGAGGTGGAACTACACATCCCAGCATGCCCTGCCTCAGTTTTAGCATACCTTAATAGCAAAACTGTGGCAGGGCATGCTGGGATGTGTAGTTTCACAGCAGCTGATGGGCCACAGGATGAAGACCCAAGCTGCAGGTACATTGAATGCTAGCAAGCTGAATGTTTAAATCCTTTTTGTTCCACAGCATTCCAATGCGGAAGATTCCATGGAACCAGAGATCCTTCCATTGAGAAGGACATGCTGCCTGGATGACTGCACTGTGCAAATTAAATCACGGAGCCAGTTGGCTTGTGGGTGGCTCTGGTGACTGAGTGGTTGGGTGGGCGGTGTGTCGGAGGTGGAGCACATGCAAATGATTGTGTATCATCCAGCTAGTGAGAGAGAAAACTCACGCAGGAGCGTGCCTGCTTGTCAGTGGGTTATGCACCTTGCCAGACGTCAAATCTACATGGAGCAGCTGGAGAGGACTAGAGCAGGTTTGCAAAATATAGATATAAGAGCATATATGCTGGCGCATTCTCCATGATTGTGTCAGCTTATGTTTTGGTGCACTGCACTTTCCTCCACATCATTTCAGCCTACAGCTAATTTTTAGCTGTTTTGGTTAAGATCAAGTGTAGTTGCTTCTCAGCCTTTTGGTTGTGATCTTGTATCATGGTTGAACGGTCTGCTGGAGGGATTGTTTAATTCATTGGCGAAAGATCGAAAATATTCCAGGATGGAAGGCTTGGAAACACTATCCGTTTTTCAGTTGTGGAAGAGCATAAAGACTGGATTGGATTACATTCTATAGTAAAGGATATCTTTCTATTTATTGACCTTCCCCTTATATGTGTCTGTCTTTCAACAAAGCTCCTGGCTTGTGATTCCCTCACCCTCTTACACTTCACACCCATAGCCTTATTAACTGTTGTATTATTGTATAGTTTAAATGTATAGTGCAGTTCATGATTTATAGTGTAGGCTGGCCTGTGCTGTAGTTCTTGAATGTACTATACCGTCAGCATTTGTATTGTGTTTTGGCTGTGCTGCAACACGGTACTTATGTGTGTAATGTTTATGTATGTTTTTTTGCGTCTATATGTAAATAAAGACTGCTTTTTCAATCCAATATCTGAAAACAATCAATGTTTATCTTTGATGGCAATAGAAGTGGTATGATATTTGCTGCTTTTGAAAGCCAATATCTGATATGTCCCCTATCTGGGAACCATATATTAAATGGCTTTTCAGAAAAGGGAGATCGGAGAAGAGCTTTCAGTACTTGTAGGACCGATGCATATTTCTATTCTAGCCTCCAAAAACAGATTCAGTTGCATTTTCCAGCGTGTTTTGGATGCGCCTTTGCAAATGTCTTACATCGACAAACTTATTTAGTACTATTTTGCAAATAGGGTTACATTGTCGCAACATTGTGTTCCCTAATTGCTTGATTTTTTAAATGCAACAATTGATAAAGACACCTGAAAACTGCTCTGTGGAGTCTTATTTTGTGTCTACTTCTTATCTACATTTAATTCCCTACCTCTAATCAAGGCATTTTTAAATGCTGGGGGCTGCCAGGACGTGAGGCCTACCTAGACTTTAGATCTGAATTCGAATGTACTTGTGAACTAACTTAATTTCCTACTTCTAAATTCATTCCTAAATTCAATACTTACATTAATCCTGTAGTTGGACATTTTGGACTTTCGATTGTGGGCATTGTTTTGTGCCCAGATCAGCAGCAGGTGGTGTGCATTTGTTGGAAAGGCATCGAAGACCTCCGATATGCTGCATCTCCTGATGTGTGTCTCCCTCAAGTGGCTGTCAGCAAATGCATGCTAGACACCCCATTCCAAGCTGAGTGTGACATCACGGAACATGCATCATAGAACAGGCATGCTAGAACCTGGGTCTTCAACCTGCAACCCTCCAGCTGAGGTGGAACTACACATCCCAGCATGCCCTGCCTCAGTTTTAGCATACCTTAATAGCAAAACTGTGGCAGGGCATGCTGGGATGTGTAGTTTCACAGCAGCTGGTGGGCCACAGGATGAAGACCCAAGCTGCAGGTACATTGAATGCTGGCAAGCTGAATGTTTAAATCCTTTTTGTTCCACAGCATTCCAATGCGGAAGATTCCATGGAACCAGAGATCCTTCCATTGAGAAGGACATGCTGCCTGGATGACTGCACTGTGCAAATTAAATCACGGAGCCAGTTGGCTTGTGGGTGGCTCTGGTGACTGAGTGGTTGGGTGGGCGGTGTGTCGGAGGTGGAGCACATGCAAATGATTGTGTATCATCCAGCTAGTGAGAGAGAAAACTCACGCAGGAGTGTGCCTGCTTGTCAGTGGGTTATGCACCTTGCCAGACGTCAAATCTACATGGAGCAGCTGGAGGGGACAAGAGCAGGTTTGCAAAATATAGATAGAAGAGCATATATGCTGGCGCATTCTCCATGATTGTGTCAGCTTATGTTTTGGTGCACTGCACTTTCCTCCACATCATTTCAGCCTACAGCTAATTTTTAGCTGTTTTGGTTAAGATCAAGTGTAGTTGCTTCTCAGCCTTTTGGTTGTGATCTTGTATCATGGTTGAAGGGTCTGCTGGAGGGATTGTTTAATTCATTGGCGAAAGACCGAAAATATTCCAGGATGGAAGGCTTGGAAACACTATCTGTTTTTCAGTTGTGGAAGAGCATAAAGACCGGATTGGATTACATTCTATAGTAAAGGATATCTTTCTATTTATTGACCCTCCCCTTATATGTGTCTGTCTTTCAACAAAGCTCCTGGCTTGTGATTCCCTCACCCTCTTACACTCCACACCCATGGCATTATTAACTGTTGTATTATTGTATAGTTTAAATGTATAGTGCAGTTCATGATTTATAGTGTAGGCTGGCCTGTGCTGTAGTTCTTGAATGTACTATACCGTCAGCATTTGTATTGTGTTTTGGCTGTGCTGCAACACGGTACTTATGTGTGTAATGTTTATGTATGTTTTTTTGCTTCTTTATGTCAATAAAGACTGCTTTTTCAATCCAATATCTGAAAACAATCAATGTTTATCTTTGATGGCAATAGAAGTGGTATGATATTTGCTGCTTTTGAAAGCCAATATCTGATATGTCCCCTATCTGGGAACCATATATTAAATGGCTTTTCAGAAAAGGGAGATGGGAGAAGAGCTTTCAGTACTTGTAGGACCGATGCACATTTCCTATTCTAGCCTCCAAAAACAGATTCAGTTGCATTTTCCAGCGTGTTTTGGATGCGCCTTTGCAAATGTCTTACATCGACAAACTTATTTAGTACTATTTTGCAAATAGGGTTACATTGTCGCAACATTGTGTTCCCTAATTGCTTGATTTTTTAAATGCAACAATTGATAAAGACACCTGAAAACTGCTCTGTGGAGTCTTATTTTGTGTCTACTTCTTATCTACATTTAATTCCCTACCTCTAATCAAGGCATTTTTAAATGCTGGGGGCTGCCAGGACGTGAGGCCTACCTAGACTTTAGATCTGAATTCGAATGTACTTGTGAACTAACTTAATTTACTACTTTTAAATTCATTCCTAAATTCAATATTTACATTAATCCTGTAGTTGGACATTTTGGACTTTCGATTGTGGGCATTGTTTTGTGCCCAGATCAGCAGCAGGTGGTGTGCATTTGTTGGAAAGGCATCGAAGACCTCCGATATGCTGCATCTCCTGATGTGTGTCTCCCTCAAGTGGCTGTCAGCAAATGCATGCTAGACACCCCATTCCAAGCTGAGTGTGACATCACGGAACATGCATCATAGAACAGGCATGCTAGAACCTGGGTCTTCAACCTGCAACCCTCCAGCTGAGGTGGAACTACACATCCCAGCATGCCCTGCCTCAGTTTTAGCATACCTTAATAGCAAAACTGTGGCAGGGCATGCTGGGATGTGTAGTTTCACAGCAGCTGGTGGGCCACAGGATGAAGACCCAAGCTGCAGGTACATTGAATGCTAGCAAGCTGAATGTTTAAATCCTTTTTGTTCCACAGCATTCCAATGCGGAAGATTCCATGGAACCAGAGATCCTTCCATTGAGAAGGACATGCTGCCTGGATGACTGCACTGTGCAAATTAAATCACGGAGCCAGTTGGCTTGTGGGTGGCTCTGGTGACTGAGTGGTTGGGTGGGCGGTGTGTCGGAGGTGGAGCACATGCAAATGATTGTGTATCATCCAGCTAGTGAGAGAGAAAACTCACGCAGGAGTGTGCCTGCTTGTCAGTGGGTTATGCACCTTGCCAGACGTCAAATCTACATGGAACAGCTGGAGGGGACAAGAGCAGGTTTGCAAAATATAGATAGAAGAGCATATATGCTGGCGCATTCTCCATGATTGTGTCAGCTTATGTTTTGGTGCACTGCACTTTCCTCCACATCATTTCAGCCTACAGCTAATTTTTAGCTGTTTTGGTTAAGATCAAGTGTAGTTGCTTCTCAGCCTTTTGGTTGTGATCTTGTATCATGGTTGAAGGGTCTGCTGGAGGGATTGTTTAATTCATTGGCGAAAGACCGAAAATATTCCAGGATGGAAGGCTTGGAAACACTATCTGTTTTTCAGTTGTGGAAGAGCATAAAGACCGGATTGGATTACATTCTATAGTAAAGGATATCTTTCTATTTATTGACCCTCCCCTTATATGTGTCTGTCTTTCAACAAAGCTCCTGGCTTGTGATTCCCTCACCCTCTTACACTCCACACCCATGGCATTATTAACTGTTGTATTATTGTATAGTTTAAATGTATAGTGCAGTTCATGATTTATAGTGTAGGCTGGCCTGTGCTGTAGTTCTTGAATGTACTATACCGTCAGCATTTGTATTGTGTTTTGGCTGTGCTGCAACACGGTACTTATGTGTGTAATGTTTATGTATGTTTTTTGCTTCTTTATGTCAATAAAGACTGCTTTTTCAATCCAATATCTGAAAACAATCAATGTTTATCTTTGATGGCAATAGAAGTGGTATGATATTTGCTGCTTTTGAAAGCCAATATCTGATATGTCCCCTATCTGGGAACCATATATTAAATGGCTTTTCAGAAAAGGGAGATGGGAGAAGAGCTTTCAGTACTTGTAGGACCGATGCATATTTCTATTCTAGCCTCCAAAAACAGATTCAGTTGCATTTTCCAGCGTGTTTTGGATGCGCCTTTGCAAATGTCTTACATCGACAAACTTATTTAGTACTATTTTGCAAATAGGGTTACATTGTCGCAACATTGTGTTCCCTAATTGCTTGATTTTTTAAATGCAACAATTGATAAAGACACCTGAAAACTGCTCTGTGGAGTCTTATTTTGTGTCTACTTCTTATCTACATTTAATTCCCTACCTCTAATCAAGGCATTTTTAAATGCTGGGGGCTGCCAGGACGTGAGGCCTACCTAGACTTTAGATCTGAATTCGAATGTACTTGTGAACTAACTTAAATTCCTACTTCTAAATTCATTCCTAAATTCAATACTTACATTAATCCTGTAGTTGGACATTTTGGACTTTCGATTGTGGGCATTGTTTTGTGCCCAGATCAGCAGCAGGTGGTGTGCATTTGTTGGAAAGGCATCGAAGACCTCCGATATGCTGCATCTCCTGATGTGTGTCTCCCTCAAGTGGCTGTCAGCAAATGCATGCTAGACACCCCATTCCAAGCTGAGTGTGACATCACGGAACATGCATCATAGAACAGGCATGCTAGAACCTGGGTCTTCAACCTGCAACCCTCCAGCTGAGGTGGAACTACACATCCCAGCATGCCCTGCCTCAGTTTTAGCATACCTTAATAGCAAAACTGTGGCAGGGCATGCTGGGATGTGTAGTTTCACAGCAGCTGGTGGGCCACAGGATGAAGACCCAAGCTGCAGGTACATTGAATGCTAGCAAGCTGAATGTTTAAATCCTTTTTGTTCCACAGCATTCCAATGCGGAAGATTCCATGGAACCAGAGATCCTTCCATTGAGAAGGACATGCTGCCTGGATGACTGCACTGTGCAAATTAAATCACGGAGCCAGTTGGCTTGTGGGTGGCTCTGGTGACTGAGTGGTTGGGTGGGCGGTGTGTCGGATGTGGAGCACATGCAAATGATTGTGTATCATCCAGCTAGTGAGAGAGAAAACTCACGCAGGAGTGTGCCTGTTTGTCAGTGGGTTATGCACCTTGCCAGACGTCAAATCTACATGGAACAGCTGGAGGGGGCAAGAGCAGGTTTGCAAAATATAGATAGAAGAGCATATATGCTGGCGCATTCTCCATGATTGTGTCAGCTTATGTTTTGGTGCACTGCACTTTCCTCCACATCATTTCAGCCTACAGCTAATTTTTAGCTGTTTTGGTTAAGATCAAGTGTAGTTGCTTCTCAGCCTTTTGGTTGTGATCTCGTATCATGGTTGAAGGGTCTGCTGGAGGGATTGTTTAATTCATTGGCGAAAGACCGAAAATATTCCAGGATGGAAGGCTTGGAAACACTATCTGTTTTTCAGTTGTGGAAGAGCATAAAGACCGGATTGGATTACATTCTATAGTAAAGGATATCTTTCTATTTATTGACCCTCCCCTTATATGTGTCTGTCTTTCAACAAAGCTCCTGGCTTGTGATTCCCTCACCCTCTTACACTCCACACCCATGGCATTATTAACTGTTGTATTATTGTATAGTTTAAATGTATAGTGCAGTTCATGATTTATAGTGTAGGCTGGCCTGTGCTGTAGTTCTTGAATGTACTATACCGTCAGCATTTGTATTGTGTTTTGGCTGTGCTGCAACACGGTACTTATGTGTGTAATGTTTATGTATGTTTTTTGCTTCTTTATGTCAATAAAGACTGCTTTTTCAATCCAATATCTGAAAACAATCAATGTTTATCTTTGATGGCAATAGAAGTGGTATGATATTTGCTGCTTTTGAAAGCCAATATCTGATATGTCCCCTATCTGGGAACCATATATTAAATGGCTTTTCAGAAAAGGGAGATGGGAGAAGAGCTTTCAGTACTTGTAGGACCGATGCATATTTCTATTCTAGCCTCCAAAAACAGATTCAGTTGCATTTTCCAGCGTGTTTTGGATGCGCCTTTGCAAATGTCTTACATCGACAAACTTATTTAGTACTATTTTGCAAATAGGGTTACATTGTCGCAACATTGTGTTCCCTAATTGCTTGATTTTTTAAATGCAACAATTGATAAAGACACCTGAAAACTGCTCTGTGGAGTCTTATTTTGTGTCTACTTCTTATCTACATTTAATTCCCTACCTCTAATCAAGGCATTTTTAAATGCTGGGGGCTGCCAGGACGTGAGGCCTACCTAGACTTTAGATCTGAATTCGAATGTACTTGTGAACTAACTTAAATTCCTACTTCTAAATTCATTCCTAAATTCAATACTTACATTAATCCTGTAGTTGGACATTTTGGACTTTCGATTGTGGGCATTGTTTTGTGCCCAGATCAGCAGCAGGTGGTGTGCATTTGTTGGAAAGGCATCGAAGACCTCCGATATGCTGCATCTCCTGATGTGTGTCTCCCTCAAGTGGCTGTCAGCAAATGCATGCTAGACACCCCATTCCAAGCTGAGTGTGACATCACGGAACATGCATCATAGAACAGGCATGCTAGAACCTGGGTCTTCAACCTGCAACCCTCCAGCTGAGGTGGAACTACACATCCCAGCATGCCCTGCCTCAGTTTTAGCATACCTTAATAGCAAAACTGTGGCAGGGCATGCTGGGATGTGTAGTTTCACAGCAGCTGGTGGGCCACAGGATGAAGACCCAAGCTGCAGGTACATTGAATGCTAGCAAGCTGAATGTTTAAATCCTTTTTGTTCCACAGCATTCCAATGCGGAAGATTCCATGGAACCAGAGATCCTTCCATTGAGAAGGACATGCTGCCTGGATGACTGCACTGTGCAAATTAAATCACGGAGCCAGTTGGCTTGTGGGTGGCTCTGGTGACTGAGTGGTTGGGTGGGCGGTGTGTCGGAGGTGGAGCACATGCAAATGATTGTGTATCATTGAGCTAGTGAGAGAGAAAACTCACGCAGGAGTGTGCCTGCTTGTCAGTGGGTTATGCACCTTGCCAGACGTCAAATCTACATGGAACAGCTGGAGGGGACAAGAGCAGGTTTGCAAAATATAGATAGAAGAGCATATATGCTGGCGCATTCTCCATGATTGTGTCAGCTTATGTTTTGGTGCACTGCACTTTCCTCCACATCATTTCAGCCTACAGCTAATTTTTAGCTGTTTTGGTTAAGATCAAGTGTAGTTGCTTCTCAGCCTTTTGGTTGTGATCTTGTATCATGGTTGAAGGGTCTGCTGGAGGGATTGTTTAATTCATTGGCGAAAGACCGAAAATATTCCAGGATGGAAGGCTTGGAAACACTATCTGTTTTTCAGTTGTGGAAGAGCATAAAGACCGGATTGGATTACATTCTATAGTAAAGGATATCTTTCTATTTATTGACCCTCCCCTTATATGTGTCTGTCTTTCAACAAAGCTCCTGGCTTGTGATTCCCTCACCCTCTTACACTCCACACCCATGGCATTATTAACTGTTGTATTATTGTATAGTTTAAATGTATAGTGCAGTTCATGATTTATAGTGTAGGCTGGCCTGTGCTGTAGTTCTTGAATGTACTATACCGTCAGCATTTGTATTGTGTTTTGGCTGTGCTGCAACACGGTACTTATGTGTGTAATGTTTATGTATGTTTTTTGCTTCTTTATGTCAATAAAGACTGCTTTTTCAATCCAATATCTGAAAACAATCAATGTTTATCTTTGATGGCAATAGAAGTGGTATGATATTTGCTGCTTTTGAAAGCCAATATCTGATATGTCCCCTATCTGGGAACCATATATTAAATGGCTTTTCAGAAAAGGGAGATGGGAGAAGAGCTTTCAGTACTTGTAGGACCGATGCATATTTCTATTCTAGCCTCCAAAAACAGATTCAGTTGCATTTTCCAGCGTGTTTTGGATGCGCCTTTGCAAATGTCTTACATCGACAAACTTATTTAGTACTATTTTGCAAATAGGGTTACATTGTCACAACATTGTGTTCCCTAATTGCTTGATTTTTTAAATGCAACAATTGATAAAGACTCCTGAAAACTGCTCTGTGGAGTCTTATTTTGTGTCTACTTCTTATCTACATTTAATTCCCTACCTCTAATCAAGGCATTTTTAAATGCTGGGGGCTGCCAGGACGTGAGGCCTACCTAGACTTTAGATCTGAATTCGAATGTACTTGTGAACTAACTTAAATTCCTACTTCTAAATTCATTCCTAAATTCAATACTTACATTAATCCTGTAGTTGGACATTTTGGACTTTCGATTGTGGGCATTGTTTTGTGCCCAGATCAGCAGCAGGTGGTGTGCATTTGTTGGAAAGGCATCGAAGACCTCCGATATGCTGCATCTCCTGATGTGTGTCTCCCTCAAGTGGCTGTCAGCAAATGCATGCTAGACACCCCATTCCAAGCTGAGTGTGACATCACGGAACATGCATCATAGAACAGGCATGCTAGAACCTGGGTCTTCAACCTGCAACCCTCCAGCTGAGGTGGAACTACACATCCCAGCATGCCCTGCCTCAGTTTTAGCATACCTTAATAGCAAAACTGTGGCAGGGCATGCTGGGATGTGTAGTTTCACAGCAGCTGGTGGGCCACAGGATGAAGACCCAAGCTGCAGGTACATTGAATGCTAGCAAGCTGAATGTTTAAATCCTTTTTGTTCCACAGCATTCCAATGCGGAAGATTCCATGGAACCAGAGATCCTTCCATTGAGAAGGACATGCTGCCTGGATGACTGCACTGTGCAAATTAAATCACGGAGCCAGTTGGCTTGTGGGTGGCTCTGGTGACTGAGTGGTTGGGTGGGCGGTGTGTCGGATGTGGAGCACATGCAAATGATTGTGTATCATCCAGCTAGTGAGAGAGAAAACTCACGCAGGAGTGTGCCTGTTTGTCAGTGGGTTATGCACCTTGCCAGACGTCAAATCTACATGGAACAGCTGGAGGGGGCAAGAGCAGGTTTGCAAAATATAGATAGAAGAGCATATATGCTGGCGCATTCTCCATGATTGTGTCAGCTTATGTTTTGGTGCACTGCACTTTCCTCCACATCATTTCAGCCTACAGCTAATTTTTAGCTGTTTTGGTTAAGATCAAGTGTAGTTGCTTCTCAGCCTTTTGGTTGTGATCTCGTATCATGGTTGAAGGGTCTGCTGGAGGGATTGTTTAATTCATTGGCGAAAGACCGAAAATATTCCAGGATGGAAGGCTTGGAAACACTATCTGTTTTTCAGTTGTGGAAGAGCATAAAGACCGGATTGGATTACATTCTATAGTAAAGGATATCTTTCTATTTATTGACCCTCCCCTTATATGTGTCTGTCTTTCAACAAAGCTCCTGGCTTGTGATTCCCTCACCCTCTTACACTCCACACCCATGGCATTATTAACTGTTGTATTATTGTATAGTTTAAATGTATAGTGCAGTTCATGATTTATAGTGTAGGCTGGCCTGTGCTGTAGTTCTTGAATGTACTATACCGTCAGCATTTGTATTGTGTTTTGGCTGTGCTGCAACACGGTACTTATGTGTGTAATGTTTATGTATGTTTTTTGCTTCTTTATGTCAATAAAGACTGCTTTTTCAATCCAATATCTGAAAACAATCAATGTTTATCTTTGATGGCAATAGAAGTGGTATGATATTTGCTGCTTTTGAAAGCCAATATCTGATATGTCCCCTATCTGGGAACCATATATTAAATGGCTTTTCAGAAAAGGGAGATGGGAGAAGAGCTTTCAGTACTTGTAGGACCGATGCATATTTCTATTCTAGCCTCCAAAAACAGATTCAGTTGCATTTTCCAGCGTGTTTTGGATGCGCCTTTGCAAATGTCTTACATCGACAAACTTATTTAGTACTATTTTGCAAATAGGGTTACATTGTCGCAACATTGTGTTCCCTAATTGCTTGATTTTTTAAATGCAACAATTGATAAAGACACCTGAAAACTGCTCTGTGGAGTCTTATTTTGTGTCTACTTCTTATCTACATTTAATTCCCTACCTCTAATCAAGGCATTTTTAAATGCTGGGGGCTGCCAGGACGTGAGGCCTACCTAGACTTTAGATCTGAATTCGAATGTACTTGTGAACTAACTTAAATTCCTACTTCTAAATTCATTCCTAAATTCAATACTTACATTAATCCTGTAGTTGGACATTTTGGACTTTCGATTGTGGGCATTGTTTTGTGCCCAGATCAGCAGCAGGTGGTGTGCATTTGTTGGAAAGGCATCGAAGACCTCCGATATGCTGCATCTCCTGATGTGTGTCTCCCTCAAGTGGCTGTCAGCAAATGCATGCTAGACACCCCATTCCAAGCTGAGTGTGACATCACGGAACATGCATCATAGAACAGGCATGCTAGAACCTGGGTCTTCAACCTGCAACCCTCCAGCTGAGGTGGAACTACACATCCCAGCATGCCCTGCCTCAGTTTTAGCATACCTTAATAGCAAAACTGTGGCAGGGCATGCTGGGATGTGTAGTTTCACAGCAGCTGGTGGGCCACAGGATGAAGACCCAAGCTGCAGGTACATTGAATGCTAGCAAGCTGAATGTTTAAATCCTTTTTGTTCCACAGCATTCCAATGCGGAAGATTCCATGGAACCAGAGATCCTTCCATTGAGAAGGACATGCTGCCTGGATGACTGCACTGTGCAAATTAAATCACGGAGCCAGTTGGCTTGTGGGTGGCTCTGGTGACTGAGTGGTTGGGTGGGCGGTGTGTCGGAGGTGGAGCACATGCAAATGATTGTGTATCATTGAGCTAGTGAGAGAGAAAACTCACGCAGGAGTGTGCCTGCTTGTCAGTGGGTTATGCACCTTGCCAGACGTCAAATCTACATGGAACAGCTGGAGGGGACAAGAGCAGGTTTGCAAAATATAGATAGAAGAGCATATATGCTGGCGCATTCTCCATGATTGTGTCAGCTTATGTTTTGGTGCACTGCACTTTCCTCCACATCATTTCAGCCTACAGCTAATTTTTAGCTGTTTTGGTTAAGATCAAGTGTAGTTGCTTCTCAGCCTTTTGGTTGTGATCTTGTATCATGGTTGAAGGGTCTGCTGGAGGGATTGTTTAATTCATTGGCGAAAGACCGAAAATATTCCAGGATGGAAGGCTTGGAAACACTATCTGTTTTTCAGTTGTGGAAGAGCATAAAGACCGGATTGGATTACATTCTATAGTAAAGGATATCTTTCTATTTATTGACCCTCCCCTTATATGTGTCTGTCTTTCAACAAAGCTCCTGGCTTGTGATTCCCTCACCCTCTTACACTCCACACCCATGGCATTATTAACTGTTGTATTATTGTATAGTTTAAATGTATAGTGCAGTTCATGATTTATAGTGTAGGCTGGCCTGTGCTGTAGTTCTTGAATGTACTATACCGTCAGCATTTGTATTGTGTTTTGGCTGTGCTGCAACACGGTACTTATGTGTGTAATGTTTATGTATGTTTTTTGCTTCTTTATGTCAATAAAGACTGCTTTTTCAATCCAATATCTGAAAACAATCAATGTTTATCTTTGATGGCAATAGAAGTGGTATGATATTTGCTGCTTTTGAAAGCCAATATCTGATATGTCCCCTATCTGGGAACCATATATTAAATGGCTTTTCAGAAAAGGGAGATGGGAGAAGAGCTTTCAGTACTTGTAGGACCGATGCATATTTCTATTCTAGCCTCCAAAAACAGATTCAGTTGCATTTTCCAGCGTGTTTTGGATGCGCCTTTGCAAATGTCTTACATCGACAAACTTATTTAGTACTATTTTGCAAATAGGGTTACATTGTCACAACATTGTGTTCCCTAATTGCTTGATTTTTTAAATGCAACAATTGATAAAGACTCCTGAAAACTGCTCTGTGGAGTCTTATTTTGTGTCTACTTCTTATCTACATTTAATTCCCTACCTCTAATCAAGGCATTTTTAAATGCTGGGGGCTGCCAGGACGTGAGGCCTACCTAGACTTTAGATCTGAATTCGAATGTACTTGTGAACTAACTTAAATTCCTACTTCTAAATTCATTCCTAAATTCAATACTTACATTAATCCTGTAGTTGGACATTTTGGACTTTCGATTGTGGGCATTGTTTTGTGCCCAGATCAGCAGCAGGTGGTGTGCATTTGTTGGAAAGGCATCGAAGACCTCCGATATGCTGCATCTCCTGATGTGTGTCTCCCTCAAGTGGCTGTCAGCAAATGCATGCTAGACACCCCATTCCAAGCTGAGTGTGACATCACGGAACATGCATCATAGAACAGGCATGCTAGAACCTGGGTCTTCAACCTGCAACCCTCCAGCTGAGGTGGAACTACACATCCCAGCATGCCCTGCCTCAGTTTTAGCATACCTTAATAGCAAAACTGTGGCAGGGCATGCTGGGATGTGTAGTTTCACAGCAGCTGGTGGGCCACAGGATGAAGACCCAAGCTGCAGGTACATTGAATGCTAGCAAGCTGAATGTTTAAATCCTTTTTGTTCCACAGCATTCCAATGCGGAAGATTCCATGGAACCAGAGATCCTTCCATTGAGAAGGACATGCTGCCTGGATGACTGCACTGTGCAAATTAAATCACGGAGCCAGTTGGCTTGTGGGTGGCTCTGGTGACTGAGTGGTTGGGTGGGCGGTGTGTCGGATGTGGAGCACATGCAAATGATTGTGTATCATCCAGCTAGTGAGAGAGAAAACTCACGCAGGAGTGTGCCTGCTTGTCAGTGGGTTATGCACCTTGCCAGACGTCAAATCTACATGGAACAGCTGGAGGGGACAAGAGCAGGTTTGCAAAATATAGATAGAAGAGCATATATGCTGGCGCATTCTCCATGATTGTGTCAGCTTATGTTTTGGTGCACTGCACTTTCCTCCACATCATTTCAGCCTACAGCTAATTTTTAGCTGTTTTGGTTAAGGTCAAGTGTAGTTGCTTCTCAGCCTTTTGGTTGTGATCTCGTATCATGGTTGAAGGGTCTGCTGGAGGGATTGTTTAATTCATTGGCGAAAGACCGAAAATATTCCAGGATGGAAGGCTTGGAAACACTATCTGTTTTTCAGTTGTGGAAGAGCATAAAGACCGGATTGGATTACATTCTATAGTAAAGGATATCTTTCTATTTATTGACCCTCCCCTTATATGTGTCTGTCTTTCAACAAAGCTCCTGGCTTGTGATTCCCTCACCCTCTTACACTCCACACCCATGGCATTATTAACTGTTGTATTATTGTATAGTTTAAATGTATAGTGCAGTTCATGATTTATAGTGTAGGCTGGCCTGTGCTGTAGTTCTTGAATGTACTATACCGTCAGCATTTGTATTGTGTTTTGGCTGTGCTGCAACACGGTACTTATGTGTGTAATGTTTATGTATGTTTTTTGCTTCTTTATGTCAATAAAGACTGCTTTTTCAATCCAATATCTGAAAACAATCAATGTTTATCTTTGATGGCAATAGAAGTGGTATGATATTTGCTGCTTTTGAAAGCCAATATCTGATATGTCCCCTATCTGGGAACCATATATTAAATGGCTTTTCAGAAAAGGGAGATGGGAGAAGAGCTTTCAGTACTTGTAGGACCGATGCATATTTCTATTCTAGCCTCCAAAAACAGATTCAGTTGCATTTTCCAGCGTGTTTTGGATGCGCCTTTGCAAATGTCTTACATCGACAAACTTATTTAGTACTATTTTGCAAATAGGGTTACATTGTCGCAACATTGTGTTCCCTAATTGCTTGATTTTTTAAATGCAACAATTGATAAAGACACCTGAAAACTGCTCTGTGGAGTCTTATTTTGTGTCTACTTCTTATCTACATTTAATTCCCTACCTCTAATCAAGGCATTTTTAAATGCTGGGGGCTGCCAGGACGTGAGGCCTACCTAGACTTTAGATCTGAATTCGAATGTACTTGTGAACTAACTTAAATTCCTACTTCTAAATTCATTCCTAAATTCAATACTTACATTAATCCTGTAGTTGGACATTTTGGACTTTCGATTGTGGGCATTGTTTTGTGCCCAGATCAGCAGCAGGTGGTGTGCATTTGTTGGAAAGGCATCGAAGACCTCCGATATATGCTGCATCTCCTGATGTGTGTCTCCCTCAAGTGGCTGTCAGCAAATGCATGCTAGACACCCCATTCCAAGCTGAGTGTGACATCACGGAACATGCATCATAGAACAGGCATGCTAGAACCTGGGTCTTCAACCTGCAACCCTCCAGCTGAGGTGGAACTACACATCCCAGCATGCCCTGCCTCAGTTTTAGCATACCTTAATAGCAAAACTGTGGCAGGGCATGCTGGGATGTGTAGTTTCACAGCAGCTGGTGGGCCACAGGATGAAGACCCAAGCTGCAGGTACATTGAATGCTAGCAAGCTGAATGTTTAAATCCTTTTTGTTCCACAGCATTCCAATGCGGAAGATTCCATGGAACCAGAGATCCTTCCATTGAGAAGGACATGCTGCCTGGATGACTGCACTGTGCAAATTAAATCACGGAGCCAGTTGGCTTGTGGGTGGCTCTGGTGACTGAGTGGTTGGGTGGGCGGTGTGTCGGATGTGGAGCACATGCAAATGATTGTGTATCATCCAGCTAGTGAGAGAGAAAACTCACGCAGGAGTGTGCCTGCTTGTCAGTGGGTTATGCACCTTGCCAGACGTCAAATCTACATGGAACAGCTGGAGGGGACAAGAGCAGGTTTGCAAAATATAGATAGAAGAGCATATATGCTGGCGCATTCTCCATGATTGTGTCAGCTTATGTTTTGGTGCACTGCACTTTCCTCCACATCATTTCAGCCTACAGCTAATTTTTAGCTGTTTTGGTTAAGGTCAAGTGTAGTTGCTTCTCAGCCTTTTGGTTGTGATCTCGTATCATGGTTGAAGGGTCTGCTGGAGGGATTGTTTAATTCATTGGCGAAAGACCGAAAATATTCCAGGATGGAAGGCTTGGAAACACTATCTGTTTTTCAGTTGTGGAAGAGCATAAAGACCGGATTGGATTACATTCTATAGTAAAGGATATCTTTCTATTTATTGACCCTCCCCTTATATGTGTCTGTCTTTCAACAAAGCTCCTGGCTTGTGATTCCCTCACCCTCTTACACTCCACACCCATGGCATTATTAACTGTTGTATTATTGTATAGTTTAAATGTATAGTGCAGTTCATGATTTATAGTGTAGGCTGGCCTGTGCTGTAGTTCTTGAATGTACTATACCGTCAGCATTTGTATTGTGTTTTGGCTGTGCTGCAACACGGTACTTATGTGTGTAATGTTTATGTATGTTTTTTGCTTCTTTATGTCAATAAAGACTGCTTTTTCAATCCAATATCTGAAAACAATCAATGTTTATCTTTGATGGCAATAGAAGTGGTATGATATTTGCTGCTTTTGAAAGCCAATATCTGATATGTCCCCTATCTGGGAACCATATATTAAATGGCTTTTCAGAAAAGGGAGATGGGAGAAGAGCTTTCAGTACTTGTAGGACCGATGCATATTTCTATTCTAGCCTCCAAAAACAGATTCAGTTGCATTTTCCAGCGTGTTTTGGATGCGCCTTTGCAAATGTCTTACATCGACAAACTTATTTAGTACTATTTTGCAAATAGGGTTACATTGTCGCAACATTGTGTTCCCTAATTGCTTGATTTTTTAAATGCAACAATTGATAAAGACACCTGAAAACTGCTCTGTGGAGTCTTATTTTGTGTCTACTTCTCATCTACATTTAATTCCCTACCTCTAATCAAGGCATTTTTAAATGCTGGGGGCTGCCAGGACGTGAGGCCTACCTAGACTTTAGATCTGAATTCGAATGTACTTGTGAACTAACTTAAATTCCTACTTCTAAATTCATTCCTAAATTCAATACTTACATTAATCCTGTAGTTGGACATTTTGGACTTTCGATTGTGGGCATTGTTTTGTGCCCAGATCAGCAGCAGGTGGTGTGCATTTGTTGGAAAGGCATCGAAGACCTCCGATATGCTGCATCTCCTGATGTGTGTCTCCCTCAAGTGGCTGTCAGCAAATGCATGCTAGACACCCCATTCCAAGCTGAGTGTGACATCACGGAACATGCATCATAGAACAGGCATGCTAGAACCTGGGTCTTCAACCTGCAACCCTCCAGCTGAGGTGGAACTACACATCCCAGCATGCCCTGCCTCAGTTTTAGCATACCTTAATAGCAAAACTGTGGCAGGGCATGCTGGGATGTGTAGTTTCACAGCAGCTGGTGGGCCACAGGATGAAGACCCAAGCTGCAGGTACATTGAATGCTAGCAAGCTGAATGTTTAAATCCTTTTTGTTCCACAGCATTCCAATGCGGAAGATTCCATGGAACCAGAGATCCTTCCATTGAGAAGGACATGCTGCCTGGATGACTGCACTGTGCAAATTAAATCACGGAGCCAGTTGGCTTGTGGGTGGCTCTGGTGACTGAGTGGTTGGGTGGGCGGTGTGTCGGATGTGGAGCACATGCAAATGATTGTGTATCATCCAGCTAGTGAGAGAGAAAACTCACGCAGGAGTGTGCCTGCTTGTCAGTGGGTTATGCACCTTGCCAGACGTCAAATCTACATGGAACAGCTGGAGGGGACAAGAGCAGGTTTGCAAAATATAGATAGAAGAGCATATATGCTGGCGCATTCTCCATGATTGTGTCAGCTTATGTTTTGGTGCACTGCACTTTCCTCCACATCATTTCAGCCTACAGCTAATTTTTAGCTGTTTTGGTTAAGATCAAGTGTAGTTGCTTCTCAGCCTTTTGGTTGTGATCTCGTATCATGGTTGAAGGGTCTGCTGGAGGGATTGTTTAATTCATTGGCGAAAGACCGAAAATATTCCAGGATGGAAGGCTTGGAAACACTATCTGTTTTTCAGTTGTGGAAGAGCATAAAGACCGGATTGGATTACATTCTATAGTAAAGGATATCTTTCTATTTATTGACCCTCCCCTTATATGTGTCTGTCTTTCAACAAAGCTCCTGGCTTGTGATTCCCTCACCCTCTTACACTCCACACCCATGGCATTATTAACTGTTGTATTATTGTATAGTTTAAATGTATAGTGCAGTTCATGATTTATAGTGTAGGCTGGCCTGTGCTGTAGTTCTTGAATGTACTATACCGTCAGCATTTGTATTGTGTTTTGGCTGTGCTGCAACACGGTACTTATGTGTGTAATGTTTATGTATGTTTTTTGCTTCTTTATGTCAATAAAGACTGCTTTTTCAATCCAATATCTGAAAACAATCAATGTTTATCTTTGATGGCAATAGAAGTGGTATGATATTTGCTGCTTTTGAAAGCCAATATCTGATATGTCCCCTATCTGGGAACCATATATTAAATGGCTTTTCAGAAAAGGGAGATGGGAGAAGAGCTTTCAGTACTTGTAGGACCGATGCATATTTCTATTCTAGCCTCCAAAAACAGATTCAGTTGCATTTTCCAGCGTGTTTTGGATGCGCCTTTGCAAATGTCTTACATCGACAAACTTATTTAGTACTATTTTGCAAATAGGGTTACATTGTCGCAACATTGTGTTCCCTAATTGCTTGATTTTTTAAATGCAACAATTGATAAAGACACCTGAAAACTGCTCTGTGGAGTCTTATTTTGTGTCTACTTCTTATCTACATTTAATTCCCTACCTCTAATCAAGGCATTTTTAAATGCTGGGGGCTGCCAGGACGTGAGGCCTACCTAGACTTTAGATCTGAATTCGAATGTACTTGTGAACTAACTTAAATTCCTACTTCTAAATTCATTCCTAAATTCAATACTTACATTAATCCTGTAGTTGGACATTTTGGACTTTCGATTGTGGGCATTGTTTTGTGCCCAGATCAGCAGCAGGTGGTGTGCATTTGTTGGAAAGGCATCGAAGACCTCCGATATGCTGCATCTCCTGATGTGTGTCTCCCTCAAGTGGCTGTCAGCAAATGCATGCTAGACACCCCATTCCAAGCTGAGTGTGACATCACGGAACATGCATCATAGAACAGGCATGCTAGAACCTGGGTCTTCAACCTGCAACCCTCCAGCTGAGGTGGAACTACACATCCCAGCATGCCCTGCCTCAGTTTTAGCATACCTTAATAGCAAAACTGTGGCAGGGCATGCTGGGATGTGTAGTTTCACAGCAGCTGGTGGGCCACAGGATGAAGACCCAAGCTGCAGGTACATTGAATGCTAGCAAGCTGAATGTTTAAATCCTTTTTGTTCCACAGCATTCCAATGCGGAAGATTCCATGGAACCAGAGATCCTTCCATTGAGAAGGACATGCTGCCTGGATGACTGCACTGTGCAAATTAAATCACGGAGCCAGTTGGCTTGTGGGTGGCTCTGGTGACTGAGTGGTTGGGTGGGCGGTGTGTCGGAGGTGGAGCACATGCAAATGATTGTGTATCATCCAGCTAGTGAGAGAGAAAACTCACGCAGGAGTGTGCCTGCTTGTCAGTGGGTTATGCACCTTGCCAGACGTCAAATCTACATGGAACAGCTGGAGGGGACAAGAGCAGGTTTGCAAAATATAGATAGAAGAGCATATATGCTGGCGCATTCTCCATGATTGTGTCAGCTTATGTTTTGGTGCACTGCACTTTCCTCCACATCATTTCAGCCTACAGCTAATTTTTAGCTGTTTTGGTTAAGATCAAGTGTAGTTGCTTCTCAGCCTTTTGGTTGTGATCTTGTATTATGGTTGAAGGGTCTGCTGGAGGGATTGTTTAATTCATTGGCGAAAGACCGAAAATATTCCAGGATGGAAGGCTTGGAAACACTATCTGTTTTTCAGTTGTGGAAGAGCATAAAGACCGGATTGGATTACATTCTATAGTAAAGGATATCTTTCTATTTATTGACCCTCCCCTTATATGTGTCTGTCTTTCAACAAAGCTCCTGGCTTGTGATTCCCTCACCCTCTTACACTCCACACCCATGGCATTATTAACTGTTGTATTATTGTATAGTTAAAATGTATAGTGCAGTTCATGATTTATAGTGTAGGCTGGCCTGTGCTGTAGTTCTTGAATGTACTATACCGTCAGCATTTGTATTGTGTTTTGGCTGTGCTGCAACACGGTACTTATGTGTGTAATGTTTATGTATGTTTTTTGCTTCTTTATGTCAATAAAGACTGCTTTTTCAATCCAATATCTGAAAACAATCAATGTTTATCTTTGATGGCAATAGAAGTGGTATGATATTTGCTGCTTTTGAAAGCCAATATCTGATATGTCCCCTATCTGGGAACCATATATTAAATGGCTTTTCAGAAAAGGGAGATGGGAGAAGAGCTTTCAGTACTTGTAGGACCGATGCATATTTCTATTCTAGCCTCCAAAAACAGATTCAGTTGCATTTTCCAGCGTGTTTTGGATGCGCCTTTGCAAATGTCTTACATCGACAAACTTATTTAGTACTATTTTGCAAATAGGGTTACATTGTCGCAACATTGTGTTCCCTAATTGCTTGATTTTTTAAATGCAACAATTGATAAAGACACCTGAAAACTGCTCTGTGGAGTCTTATTTTGTGTCTACTTCTTATCTACATTTAATTCCCTACCTCTAATCAAGGCATTTTTAAATGCTGGGGGCTGCCAGGACGTGAGGCCTACCTAGACTTTAGATCTGAATTCGAATGTACTTGTGAACTAACTTAAATTCCTACTTCTAAATTCATTCCTAAATTCAATACTTACATTAATCCTGTAGTTGGACATTTTGGACTTTCGATTGTGGGCATTGTTTTGTGCCCAGATCAGCAGCAGGTGGTGTGCATTTGTTGGAAAGGCATCGAAGACCTCCGATATGCTGCATCTCCTGATGTGTGTCTCCCTCAAGTGGCTGTCAGCAAATGCATGCTAGACACCCCATTCCAAGCTGAGTGTGACATCACGGAACATGCATCATAGAACAGGCATGCTAGAACCTGGGTCTTCAACCTGCAACCCTCCAGCTGAGGTGGAACTACACATCCCAGCATGCCCTGCCTCAGTTTTAGCATACCTTAATAGCAAAACTGTGGCAGGGCATGCTGGGATGTGTAGTTTCACAGCAGCTGGTGGGCCACAGGATGAAGACCCAAGCTGCAGGTACATTGAATGCTAGCAAGCTGAATGTTTAAATCCTTTTTGTTCCACAGCATTCCAATGCGGAAGATTCCATGGAACCAGAGATCCTTCCATTGAGAAGGACATGCTGCCTGGATGACTGCACTGTGCAAATTAAATCACGGAGCCAGTTGGCTTGTGGGTGGCTCTGGTGACTGAGTGGTTGGGTGGGCGGTGTGTCGGAGGTGGAGCACATGCAAATGATTGTGTATCATCCAGCTAGTGAGAGAGAAAACTCACGCAGGAGTGTGCCTGCTTGTCAGTGGGTTATGCACCTTGCCAGACGTCAAATCTACATGGAACAGCTGGAGGGGACAAGAGCAGGTTTGCAAAATATAGATAGAAGAGCATATATGCTGGCGCATTCTCCATGATTGTGTCAGCTTATGTTTTGGTGCACTGCACTTTCCTCCACATCATTTCAGCCTACAGCTAATTTTTAGCTGTTTTGGTTAAGATCAAGTGTAGTTGCTTCTCAGCCTTTTGGTTGTGATCTCGTATCATGGTTGAAGGGTCTGCTGGAGGGATTGTTTAATTCATTGGCGAAAGACCGAAAATATTCCAGGATGGAAGGCTTGGAAACACTATCTGTTTTTCAGTTGTGGAAGAGCATAAAGACCGGATTGGATTACATTCTATAGTAAAGGATATCTTTCTATTTATTGACCCTCCCCTTATATGTGTCTGTCTTTCAACAAAGCTCCTGGCTTGTGATTCCCTCACCCTCTTACACTCCACACCCATGGCATTATTAACTGTTGTATTATTGTATAGTTTAAATGTATAGTGCAGTTCATGATTTATAGTGTAGGCTGGCCTGTGCTGTAGTTCTTGAATGTACTATACCGTCAGCATTTGTATTGTGTTTTGGCTGTGCTGCAACACGGTACTTATGTGTGTAATGTTTATGTATGTTTTTTGCTTCTTTATGTCAATAAAGACTGCTTTTTCAATCCAATATCTGAAAACAATCAATGTTTATCTTTGATGGCAATAGAAGTGGTATGATATTTGCTGCTTTTGAAAGCCAATATCTGATATGTCCCCTATCTGGGAACCATATATTAAATGGCTTTTCAGAAAAGGGAGATGGGAGAAGAGCTTTCAGTACTTGTAGGACCGATGCATATTTCTATTCTAGCCTCCAAAAACAGATTCAGTTGCATTTTCCAGCGTGTTTTGGATGCGCCTTTGCAAATGTCTTACATCGACAAACTTATTTAGTACTATTTTGCAAATAGGGTTACATTGTCGCAACATTGTGTTCCCTAATTGCTTGATTTTTTAAATGCAACAATTGATAAAGACACCTGAAAACTGCTCTGTGGAGTCTTATTTTGTGTCTACTTCTTATCTACATTTAATTCCCTACCTCTAATCAAGGCATTTTTAAATGCTGGGGGCTGCCAGGACGTGAGGCCTACCTAGACTTTAGATCTGAATTCGAATGTACTTGTGAACTAACTTAAATTCCTACTTCTAAATTCATTCCTAAATTCAATACTTACATTAATCCTGTAGTTGGACATTTTGGACTTTCGATTGTGGGCATTGTTTTGTGCCCAGATCAGCAGCAGGTGGTGTGCATTTGTTGGAAAGGCATCGAAGACCTCCGATATGCTGCATCTCCTGATGTGTGTCTCCCTCAAGTGGCTGTCAGCAAATGCATGCTAGACACCCCATTCCAAGCTGAGTGTGACATCACGGAACATGCATCATAGAACAGGCATGCTAGAACCTGGGTCTTCAACCTGCAACCCTCCAGCTGAGGTGGAACTACACATCCCAGCATGCCCTGCCTCAGTTTTAGCATACCTTAATAGCAAAACTGTGGCAGGGCATGCTGGGATGTGTAGTTTCACAGCAGCTGGTGGGCCACAGGATGAAGACCCAAGCTGCAGGTACATTGAATGCTAGCAAGCTGAATGTTTAAATCCTTTTTGTTCCACAGCATTCCAATGCGGAAGATTCCATGGAACCAGAGATCCTTCCATTGAGAAGGACATGCTGCCTGGATGACTGCACTGTGCAAATTAAATCACGGAGCCAGTTGGCTTGTGGGTGGCTCTGGTGACTGAGTGGTTGGGTGGGCGGTGTGTCGGAGGTGGAGCACATGCAAATGATTGTGTATCATCCAGCTAGTGAGAGAGAAAACTCACGCAGGAGTGTGCCTGCTTGTCAGTGGGTTATGCACCTTGCCAGACGTCAAATCTACATGGAGCAGCTGGAGAGGACAAGAGCAGGTTTGCAAAATATAGATAGAAGAGCATATATGCTGGCGCATTCTCCATGATTGTGTCAGCTTATGTTTTGGTGCACTGCACTTTCCTCCACATCATTTCAGCCTACAGCTAATTTTTAGCTGTTTTGGTTAAGATCAAGTGTAGTCGCTTGTGATCTTGTATTATGGTTGAAGGGTCTGCTGGAGGGATTGTTTAATTCATTGGTGAAAGATCGAAAATATTCCAGGATGGAAGGCTTGGAAAACACTATCCGTTTTTCAGTTGTGGAAGAGCATAAAGACCGGATTGGATTACATTCTATAGTAAAGGATATCTTTCTATTTATTGACCCTCCCCTTATATGTGTCTGTCTTTCAACAAAGCTCCTGGCTTGTGATTCCCTCACCCTCTTACACTTCACACCCATAGCCTTATTAACTGTTGTATTATTGTATAGTTTAAATGTATAGTGCAGTTCATGATTTATAGTGTAGGCTGGCCTGTGCTGTAGTTCTTGAATGTACTATACCGTCAGCATTTGTATTGTGTTTTGGCTGTGCTGCAACACGGTACTTATGTGTGTAATGTTTATGTATGTTTTTTTGCTTCTATATGTCAATAAAGACTGCTTTTTCAATCCAATATCTGAAAACAATCAATGTTTATCTTTGATGGCAATAGAAGTGGTATGATATTTGCTGCTTTTGAAAGCCAATATCTGATATGTCCCCTATCTGGGAACCATATATTAAATGGCTTTTCAGAAAAGGGAGATCGGAGAAGAGCTTTCAGTACTTGTAGGACCGATGCATATTTCTATTCTAGCCTCCAAAAACAGATTCAGTTGCATTTTCCAGCGTGTTTTGGATGCGCCTTTGCAAATGTCTTACATCGACAAACTTATTTAGTACTATTTTGCAAATAGGGTTACATTGTCGCAACATTGTGTTCCCTAATTGCTTGATTTTTTAAATGCAACAATTGATAAAGACACCTGAAAACTGCTCTGTGGAGTCTTATTTTGTGTCTACTTCTTATCTACATTTAATTCCCTACCTCTAATCAAGGCATTTTTAAATGCTGGGGGCTGCCAGGACGTGAGGCCTACCTAGACTTTAGATCTGAATTCGAATGTACTTGTGAACTAACTTAATTTCCTACTTCTAAATTCATTCCTAAATTCAATACTTACATTAATCCTGTAGTTGGACATTTTGGACTTTCGATTGTGGGCATTGTTTTGTGCCCAGATCAGCAGCAGGTGGTGTGCATTTGTTGGAAAGGCATCGAAGACCTCCGATATGCTGCATCTCCTGATGTGTGTCTCCCTCAAGTGGCTGTCAGCAAATGCATGCTAGACACCCCATTCCAAGCTGAGTGTGACATCACGGAACATGCATCATAGAACAGGCATGCTAGAACCTGGGTCTTCAACCTGCAACCCTCCAGCTGAGGTGGAACTACACATCCCAGCATGCCCTGCCTCAGTTTTAGCATACCTTAATAGCAAAACTGTGGCAGGGCATGCTGGGATGTGTAGTTTCACAGCAGCTGGTGGGCCACAGGATGAAGACCCAAGCTGCAGGTACATTGAATGCTAGCAAGCTGAATGTTTAAATCCTTTTTGTTCCACAGCATTCCAATGCGGAAGATTCCATGGAACCAGAGATCCTTCCATTGAGAAGGACATGCTGCCTGGATGACTGCACTGTGCAAATTAAATCACGGAGCCAGTTGGCTTGTGGGTGGCTCTGGTGACTGAGTGGTTGGGTGGGCGGTGTGTCGGAGGTGGAGCACATGCAAATGATTGTGTATCATCCAGCTAGTGAGAGAGAAAACTCACGCAGGAGTGTGCCTGCTTGTCAGTGGGTTATGCACCTTGCCAGACGTCAAATCTACATGGAGCAGCTGGAGAGGACAAGAGCAGGTTTGCAAAATATAGATAGAAGAGCATATATGCTGGCGCATTCTCCATGATTGTGTCAGCTTATGTTTTGGTGCACTGCACTTTCCTCCACATCATTTCAGCCTACAGCTAATTTTTAGCTGTTTTGGTTAAGATCAAGTGTAGTTGCTTCTCAGCCTTTTGGTTGTGATCTTGTATCATGGTTGAAGGGTCTGCTGGAAGGATTGTTTAATTCATTGGCGAAAGACCGAAAATATTCCAGGATGGAAGGCTTGGAAACACTATCCGTTTTTCAGTTGTGGAAGAGCATAAAGACTGGATTGGATTACATTCTATAGTAAAGGATATCTTTCTATTTATTGACCCTCCCCTTATATGTGTCTGTCTTTCAACAAAGCTCCTGGCTTGTGATTCCCTCACCCTCTTACACTTCACACCCATAGCCTTATTAACTGTTGTATTATTGTATAGTTTAAATGTATAGTGCAGTTCATGATTTATAGTGTAGGCTGGCCTGTGCTGTAGTTCTTGAATGTACTATACCGTCAGCATTTGTATTGTGTTTTGGCTTGCTGCAACACGGTACTTATGTGTGTAATGTTTATGTATGTTTTTTTGCTTCTTTATGTCAATAAAGACTGCTTTTTCAATCCAATATCTGAAAACAATCAATGTTTATCTTTGATGGCAATAGAAGTGGTATGATATTTGCTGCTTTTGAAAGCCAATATCTGATATGTCCCCTATCTGGGAACCATATATTAAATGGCTTTTCAGAAAAGGGAGATGGGAGAAGAGCTTTCAGTACTTGTAGGACCGATGCACATTTCCTATTCTAGCCTCCAAAAACAGATTCAGTTGCATTTTCCAGCGTGTTTTGGATGCGCCTTTGCAAATGTCTTACATCGACAAACTTATTTAGTACTATTTTGCAAATAGGGTTACATTGTCGCAACATTGTGTTCCCTAATTGCTTGATTTTTTTTAAATGCAACAATTGATAAAGACACCTGAAAACTGCTCTGTGGAGTCTTATTTTGTGTCTACTTCTTATCTACATTTAATTCCCTACCTCTAATCAAGGCATTTTTAAATGCTGGGGGCTGCCAGGACGTGAGGCCTACCTAGACTTTAGATCTGAATTCGAATGTACTTGTGAACTAACTTAATTTACTACTTTTAAATTCATTCCTAAATTCAATATTTACATTAATCCTGTAGTTGGACATTTTGGACTTTCGATTGTGGGCATTGTTTTGTGCCCAGATCAGCAGCAGGTGGTGTGCATTTGTTGGAAAGGCATCGAAGACCTCCGATATGCTGCATCTCCTGATGTGTGTCTCCCTCAAGTGGCTGTCAGCAAATGCATGCTAGACACCCCATTCCAAGCTGAGTGTGACATCACGGAACATGCATCATAGAACAGGCATGCTAGAACCTGGGTCTTCAACCTGCAACCCTCCAGCTGAGGTGGAACTACACATCCCAGCATGCCCTGCCTCAGTTTTAGCATACCTTAATAGCAAAACTGTGGCAGGGCATGCTGGGATGTGTAGTTTCACAGCAGCTGGTGGGCCACAGGATGAAGACCCAAGCTGCAGGTACATTGAATGCTAGCAAGCTGAATGTTTAAATCCTTTTTGTTCCACAGCATTCCAATGCGGAAGATTCCATGGAACCAGAGATCCTTCCATTGAGAAGGACATGCTGCCTGGATGACTGCACTGTGCAAATTAAATCACGGAGCCAGTTGGCTTGTGGGTGGCTCTGGTGACTGAGTGGTTGGGTGGGCGGTGTGTCGGAGGTGGAGCACATGCAAATGATTGTGTATCATCCAGCTAGTGAGAGAGAAAACTCACGCAGGAGTGTGCCTGCTTGTCAGTGGGTTATGCACCTTGCCAGACGTCAAATCTACATGGAGCAGCTGGAGGGGACAAGAGCAGGTTTGCAAAATATAGATAGAAGAGCATATATGCTGGCGCATTCTCCATGATTGTGTCAGCTTATGTTTTGGTGCACTGCACTTTCCTCCACATCATTTCAGCCTACAGCTAATTTTTAGCTGTTTTGGTTAAGATCAAGTGTAGTTGCTTCTCAGCCTTTTGGTTGTGATCTTGTATCATGGTTGAAGGGTCTGCTGGAAGGATTGTTTAATTCATTGGCGAAAGACCGAAAATATTCCAGGATGGAAGGCTTGGAAACACTATCCGTTTTTCAGTTGTGGAAGAGCATAAAGACTGGATTGGATTACATTCTATAGTAAAGGATATCTTTCTATTTATTGACCCTCCCCTTATATGTGTCTGTCTTTCAACAAAGCTCCTGGCTTGTGATTCCCTCACCCTCTTACACTTCACACCCATAGCCTTATTAACTGTTGTATTATTGTATAGTTTAAATGTATAGTGCAGTTCATGATTTATAGTGTAGGCTGGCCTGTGCTGTAGTTCTTGAATGTACTATACCGTCAGCATTTGTATTGTGTTTTGGCTTGCTGCAACACGGTACTTATGTGTGTAATGTTTATGTATGTTTTTTTGCTTCTTTATGTCAATAAAGACTGCTTTTTCAATCCAATATCTGAAAACAATCAATGTTTATCTTTGATGGCAATAGAAGTGGTATGATATTTGCTGCTTTTGAAAGCCAATATCTGATATGTCCCCTATCTGGGAACCATATATTAAATGGCTTTTCAGAAAAGGGAGATGGGAGAAGAGCTTTCAGTACTTGTAGGACCGATGCACATTTCCTATTCTAGCCTCCAAAAACAGATTCAGTTGCATTTTCCAGCGTGTTTTGGATGCGCCTTTGCAAATGTCTTACATCGACAAACTTATTTAGTACTATTTTGCAAATAGGGTTACATTGTCGCAACATTGTGTTCCCTAATTGCTTGATTTTTTTAAATGCAACAATTGATAAAGACACCTGAAAACTGCTCTGTGGAGTCTTATTTTGTGTCTACTTCTTATCTACATTTAATTCCCTACCTCTAATCAAGGCATTTTTAAATGCTGGGGGCTGCCAGGACGTGAGGCCTACCTAGACTTTAGATCTGAATTCGAATGTACTTGTGAACTAACTTAATTTACTACTTTTAAATTCATTCCTAAATTCAATATTTACATTAATCCTGTAGTTGGACATTTTGGACTTTCGATTGTGGGCATTGTTTTGTGCCCAGATCAGCAGCAGGTGGTGTGCATTTGTTGGAAAGGCATCGAAGACCTCCGATATGCTGCATCTCCTGATGTGTGTCTCCCTCAAGTGGCTGTCAGCAAATGCATGCTAGACACCCCATTCCAAGCTGAGTGTGACATCACGGAACATGCATCATAGAACAGGCATGCTAGAACCTGGGTCTTCAACCTGCAACCCTCCAGCTGAGGTGGAACTACACATCCCAGCATGCCCTGCCTCAGTTTTAGCATACCTTAATAGCAAAACTGTGGCAGGGCATGCTGGGATGTGTAGTTTCACAGCAGCTGGTGGGCCACAGGATGAAGACCCAAGCTGCAGGTACATTGAATGCTAGCAAGCTGAATGTTTAAATCCTTTTTGTTCCACAGCATTCCAATGCGGAAGATTCCATGGAACCAGAGATCCTTCCATTGAGAAGGACATGCTGCCTGGATGACCGCACTGTGCAAATTAAATCACGGAGCCAGTTGGCTTGTGGGTGGCTCTGGTGACTGGGTGTTTGGGTGGGCGGTGTGTCGGAGGTGGAGCACATGCAAATGATTGTGTATCATCCAGCTAGTGAGAGAGAAAACTCACGTAGGAGTGTGCCTGCTTGTCAGTGGGTTATGCACCTTGCCAGATGTCAAATCTACATGGAGCAGCTGGAGGGGACAAGAGCAGGTTTGCAAAATATAGATAGAAGAGCATATATGCTGGCGCATTCTCCATGATTGTGTCAGCTTATGTTTTGGTGCACTGCACTTTCCTCCACCCCATTTCAGCCTACAGCTAATTTTTAGCCGTTTTGGTTAAGATCAAGTGTAGTCGCTTCTCAGCCTTTTGGCTAAGATCAAGTGTAGTATCTGTTCTTATCAGTGGAGAAAAACCGACCGGTTAGCCCTACTTCATGGGGGGAGCGTGAACTCCCCATGTTGTATGAGGCACGGTTTGGTGGAGATCCCTTCTGCATAGGGGAATAATTCAACCCTAAGTGGTACAGGGAGCCACCCGGTGTAGTATCCACTGTAGAGAAACACAGGGTGGAGTACCTGTTCTTACACTAGGAGCGTGAGAGGTTCCTAGATGTGGAATGGAGAAACACCCTGTGGAGTATCTTGCCGGGGTGTGGCGGGCCCCTGGTAGAGAGTGGAGAAAAACTGGGCTGATTATTCCTATCTTCCTAGGGGTTTGGTGTTACCCTAAGTTGTTTAGGAACAGCCCGGTCTAGTATCTACTCTTCTACTGGGGGTTGACCCTGGTGTAGGAGCAGTACGAAGCTTGGTCCGGCTGAGAGGTCGGGAGCTGCTTAGAAGCCCGAGGTGACTTGTGCCCTTGGGGTGAAAACCCCAAGGGTGCCTTAACCTGCACTGGCCCTAAACCTTTGCACTTTAAGAGCACTTGCACAGTCACTTCTCCCAACTTCTGTTGCACCACATCCTTTGCCCTGGCCTTCTGGCTAGGGCAGGGATAATTTTTTACCCCCCACCCCGGCCTTCTGGCTGGGGTTTATTTATTTATTTATGCCCACATATGAGTTTTTGCACTTGCACCTGCACCTGCACAAACTTTAGCACTTTTATTCGTTTTTTGTTGTTTGTAGTGTGTCACGGTCACGTTTTTCGTTGGGGTTAAGGTGAGACCCTTATGGGCCGCCCTCTCCTCTAAAGTTGCTGAGGTCCTCTCCACGGGGGGAGGACCAGACGCAGAAATCGGTCCCCAGGGGGACGCTTCGGCTAACCCTGGGGACACCCGAGGGTTCCCCTGCGCTTTGGCAAAGGGGGACCCACAGTCCCTTTTTTCCCTCAGGGCCTTTTGGCTCTGAGGGTTAGAGGAGTAACGGGGCCCTTCTCCCTCGGGAGAGGGTCCAAGAACCTTCGCCCCCAGCACGTTTGGTCACAGACACTGGGTGATGAAGCACCGCACCTCGGGCTTCAATAAAAAAAAAAAAAAAAAAATCTGTTCTTATCAGTTCACGCTGACTGACGGTGCTACCTTGTTTCTTGGACCGACAATTGTCCTTCTCAGGGCTAAGCTGCACCCGGGCCGAGAAGCCAGAAAAATCGAAGCCGAGACTGCGAGGAGAAGGAGAAGATCGCTTGAAGAGGGTGAAGATTTGCATCGCTCCCCAGCTACAGCAGAGGGTTAGACTTGTTTGCTCTGCCCTCTGGAGAAGATACCCCCCTCCGCCAGCAAGACTGCGTGGAGAAAAGGGACTTCGCCGGAGAAGCTCTGCAGCACCCCCTACCTGCACTGGAGGGCTAGACTTGCTGGCTCTGCCCTCTGAAGCGACCGACCGCCTCTCCTCCTCCCGACGACAGCGCTGATCCTCCGCCCCGCCTTCTACGCCAAAAGGATCCGTGAGTATGGCCACCGCTGCCCCAGCCGCCGCTGTTCCAGCCCCCGCTGCTCCAGCCCCAGCTGCTCCAGCCTCTGCCTCCACTCCGGCCACCCTCGCCAAGAAGAGCCAGGCCAAGACGGCAAAAAAAAACGCCAAAGCCCCCACCGGATCGGCCGCACCCAGCGCCACAACCCCTGCAGCAACGCCGCCAGCGGCACCCACCCAGGTGAGCACCAAGGACAAACCGACCCTGGAGCCCTGGATGAGGCATACCGTAGTGATGAAGCTGAAGGAGGTGGACGGACGGATGCCGGACATGACGGTGGAGACCTTTGGGAAGAAGATGATCCTGGACCAGGGGTTCTCGACCGCTGAAACCCTCAGCATCCAGAATTACCTGAAGGGGATCTTCTACGTCACCTTCGCCTCCCTTGCCATCTGCAAGAGGTACTGGGAGGCAGTGAAATCGGCGAGACCCGAATCCCCTTTCTCCCGCTTTGTGGGCAATTGCCCTATTCAAAGAGAGGAAAGGCGGGTGACGGTTTCAATGAGGAACCCACACACGCCCATCAAGGACATCGTCACCTTCCTCAGCCGGTTCTGTACCGTCAAGAAGGACCCCACAAGGGTTCTGGATGGGAACAGCTTCTGGACTGGAAAGTGGGCGGTGATCGTCGTCCTGCAGAAGGACACCTCGTGCCCAGAAGGAGTCAAGCACCTCCCCCAGTGCTTCTCCCTGGGGGGATCCCAAGGACTTCTCCACTACGCCGACCAGCCACGCAACTGCAGGAAGTGCGGCGGAACGGGCCACGTGATGAAGGACTGCAAGGTCCCGGCATGCAAGAATTGCCACATGGCCAGCCATGAGACAAAAGACTGCCCCACGAGGAAAACCTGCAACCTGTGCGGCAAAGTGGACCACGTCTACAGGGACTGCCCGAGTAGGTCGAGAACCTACTCAGCCGTGGTGACCGGACGTGCCAACCCTGCCCTCAAGCTGCTGCCCTCTGCTACGCAGAAGGAAAAGAAACCGCAGGAGGGTAAGAAACCTAACCCCACCCCTCTCCCATCCTCCCTCACCACCTCCCTCCCCATCTCCACCAGCCCACCCCCTGCGACAGTGACTCCCATCCCTACCACTGTCGCAACCCTCCCTGACCCCTCCTCCGACTCTCCTACCCAGCCCATTGTCTCTCCCAACCCAGCCACCCCTGCCCCCCCTGACCTTTCCTCCCAGGAAGATTTCCCCTCCCTCCCCCCCCCTCTTACTCCAACTGCAGGTGCTGAGAAGACACGGAACTGCAAGAGGAAGGAGCTCGACAGCCCGTCTGCGGACTCCGAATCCTCTAAGAAACTGGCGGTCGAGCTGACCCCACTGGAAGAAGAAATAGAGGCGCTGGCGGAGGCAATCACCATGGAGGAGGAGGAGGAGCTGGAGGCCAACGTCGCCTTACTCGACCAGATACTGGGAGACAACTCACCGCTACCCGAGCAGGGGACCCTGGCATCCGATGCCGAGGAAGCCCCGCCCGACGGAGTGGTAACGTAAATGTAGAACTGTTGCCTAACCTCTCTTTTTTCCCCAACTAATGGCGTCATTTTCAATTTTCACCATTAATGTGAGGAGTATTAAGGATAAGCTTAGAAGACAGTCTGTGTTTACTTTCCTAGATAGCCAGAAATGTGATGTGTACATGTTGCAGGAATGCTCTCTTCCTTTCTCCAAGTCCTACAAACATCTGGGCAGGCAGTGGTCTCACGGCGCCTCCTATTGGTCCGGTGGGGGTGAGTGTAAGTCTGCAGGGGTCGCCATTCTCATTAGGGGAAGCCTCTTCACGCTAGATTCTGTTCAGGAGCTCGTCTGCGGCAGATTGCTTATCGTAGACGGCTCCTGGGCAGGTGAGCCTATTAGGCTTATCTGCGTGTACGCCCCCCCTTTCAAGAATGAGCGTTTGGAGCTTTTCCAGACCCTGCGACCGCAGCTCGCAACCACTAGGGCGGTAGTGATGGCAGGAGACTTCAACTGCACCATGGAAGAGGATGGACGCAGCACCAGCAACTCTACCAAGCTTGATGTGACGTCTAAACTGCTCATAGAAATGGTGACCGAAGCATCACTGCGGGACGCTATGGGCTCCATGGGGTCCGGCTCCGTGAATTATACATGGAGCCGCCCCGATGGCTCTGTGCGTTCCCGCATTGACTTTGTGTTTACCTCTAGAACAGTGAAGCAGACCAGGCATTCCATGGTCCCCTGCTTCTTCTCAGACCACAGGGCCATTCTCTTCCAAGGAGTCCTGGGTAGCGGTTTCGCACCTGGCCCAGGATCCTGGAAGTTGAATTGTGCCCTGCTGGAAAGAGAGGATGTGCTGGCGGAGCTGAAGGATGCCTACATCACATGGAAAAATGACAAATGTTATTTTGAATGCATGAGCGACTGGTGGGAATATGCTAAGGCTAACATTCGCAGTTTCTTTCAGGTTAAAGGGAGACAACAGGCGTGCGACCGAAAGAGGAACTTCAAGAGGCTGCAAAGACATCTGCAGTCCCTGCTGGACCTCCAACGGTGCGGCTGGGACGTGAGAGACAAGCTGGATGAGACCAAAGGGGGCCTGAAAAGGCACTTTGAGGAGGAATCCAGACGTATCGTCTTCCGTTCCAAAGTGGAGAACCTCGAGAAGGACGAGAAATGTAACTCTTTCTTTTTCAGGAAACTCCACTCTGGCCACACGCCCCTGACTGAGCTGCGAGATGAGACCGGCATCCCCAGACAGGGGAAGGAGGGCGTGATGAAAGTCGTCCGCGACTATTACAGCGACCTCTACTCCCCCAAGACTACAGACAGCGAGGAGGCCGATAAGTTCCTGTCAGGTATCACTAATTCTATTGATCCTGCAGGCAAAGCCGCCCTGGATGCTCCCTTGGCGTTGGAGGAGTTGCACTCTGCCGCCAGATCCTTTAGGCAGGGCAGGACCCCGGGCAGTGATGGTCTCCCAGCAGAGCTCTATGTAGCGCTGTGGGACCTCATTGGACCGGACCTGCTCGAGCTGTACGGGGAGATGGTGGTGGAGGGCAAAATGCCCCCATCGCTGAGGGAGGGAATGATCACGATCTTGTATAAGCGTAAGAGGGAGAGATGTGAGCTGAAAAATTGGAGGCCCATCTCTCTCTTAAACGTGGACTACAAGATCCTCGCCAAGGTGCTCGCCAACAGGCTGAAGGCTGTCATCGGACAGATCATTCACCCGGACCAGACCTGCGCCATCCCTGGTCGCAGGATTGCAGACAGCCTCGCCCTCCTCAGAGACACGGTCCATTACATCAAGGATCGGAACGTTCACGCGGCCCTGGTCAGTCTTGACCAGGAGAAGGCCTTTGATCGTGTCTCACATGAGCTGATGGGCAGGGTCCTGCATAAATTTGGCCTCGGTAAAATGTTTTGTACGTATGTTAACCTGATGTACCTTGATATCCACAGCTCGGTGCTGGTGAACGGCTGGAAGACTGACCCCTTTTCCATCTTGTCCGGGGTCAGACAAGGCTGCCCTCTTTCACCTCTTCTTTTTGTCTGTGTTATAGAGCTCATGGCTGTATGCATCAGACGGAATCCAGAGATCAGAGGGATCGCCGCACCGGGTCGTGACCGACGAGAGGCCAAGTGTTCGCTGTACATGGATGACGTCACTGTCTTCTGCGCGGATCATCGTTCGGTGACAGCACTCGTCCAGACCTGCGAGAACTTCGGCCGAGCCTCAGGGGCTAAAGTCAACTGCGGGAAGTCAGAGGCTATGCTCTTCGGAAAGTGGCACCTGTCATCCTCTGCACCATTTCCTTTTGCCATCAAGCCCGACTTCATCAAGATCCTGGGAGTCTGGTTCGGCGGCGAGGGTGCAGCCCTGAGATGTTGGGACGAGAGACTGGCGACTGTTCGCCAAAAGATTGGACTGTGGAGCCTCAGAGATCTTACCATCGAGGGGAAATCACTTGTGCTGCGCAACGAGATTCTTCCCATTCTGCAGTACACCGCGCAGGCCTGGCCACCCCTGGCAACCGTCTGCAGGGCCATCACGAGGGCAGTGTTTCACTTCATCTGGGGCTCCAAAATGGA
The DNA here is from genome assembly GCF_028390025.1 of Pseudophryne corroboree. NCBI lineage: Eukaryota > Metazoa > Chordata > Amphibia > Anura > Myobatrachidae > Pseudophryne > Pseudophryne corroboree. The sequence continues at coordinate 50,079 of NW_026969174.1, forward strand.
CAGAGTAAAGCGGTCAGTTATGTACAAGGAGCCCCTCAAGGGTGGAAAGGGTATTCCCGATATCCCCACCATGCTTCGAGCCTTCTTCGTGTGTAACTGCATCCGCAGGACAATGTACGAGAACGTGAACGATTCTGCAGGAAACTCCATGTCCCGTTTCTTCCTCCTGCCTCTTTGGAGGAACCTCGGCTGGGACAAATGGGACAGCTCCATCCCTTACAACTGGAACACTCCGTGGTTCTACCTGGACGTGTCCAAGTTCGTGAGGGAACACCAACTGGAGGGAGTTAAACCTGACTTATGGAAATCGAAGACCATCTACAAGCTCATCAGAGCTAAAGACGATTTGGAGCCGATTCCGGGGCTCCCTTCAGCGACTGCCAAACAGGTCTGGGAGAATGTGGCCTCCAAAAGGCTCACAAACAGACACAAAGACCTGTCGTGGATGGCCATCCAAGGGGGCTTGCCCCTCCGGTCATTCATGCACTCCCGGAACCTGTGCAGGTACAGACATTGCCCCAGGTGCATCATAAATGAGGAAACATCTATGCACCTGTTTTGGGACTGTGCCTGGGCCCAGTTGTTGTTGGACGCCCTGGAAAACGAACTGAAAAACTCTGTGCCAAGGAACTGTCTCACGTACCATTCGGTACTCTACGGACTATTCCCTGGCACCCACACCGTTGGGGCGATCCAGGAAGCCTGGCGCCTTATGAACTGTGTTAAGGACGCTTCGTGGCTTGCCAGGAACCGCCTCATTCTGAGGAGGGAGAGGATGTCCATCCAGGACTGTTGCAGGCTGGTCCACAGCCTGCTCAGAGACTATTCCACCATGGACAGCCCTGAGGAAGAAGAGGACTAAAGCCCCCCCTTTTTCTGCCCCTCTCCCCTTGTCCGAACCGAAAATGAGACTTTGGGACCGTGGCCCCTGCCCCCTCACTCACAATGTCTGTTGTTTTATTGATGTCTTCTATTTATTGCCCTTCCCCTTATATGTGTCTGTCTTTCAATAAAGCTTCGGGCTTGTGATTCACCCTCCCTCACCCCCCTACCCTCCACACCCATAGCCTTATTTACTGTTGTGTTATTGTATCGTTTAATTGCATAGTGCAGCCTGAGAACTACAGTGTAGGCTACAGGCCCGCGCCGTAGTTCTTCGACTGCACTATACAGTCTGCATCTGTGCTGTGTTTTGGCCTGTGCTGCGACACGGCACTTATGTTTGTCAATGTTACCGTCTGTTTTTTGCAACTTTATACCAATAAAGACGCTTCTCAGCCTTTTGGTTGTGATCTTGTTTCATGGTTGAAGAGTCTTATGGAGGGTTTGTTTTCTTCATTGGCGAAAGGCCGAAGATATTCCAGAATGGAAGGCTTGGGCCTCCCCTTATATGTGTCTGTCTTTCAACAAAGCTCCTGGCTTGTGATTCCCTCACCCTCTTACACTTCACACCCATAGCCTTATTAACTGTTGTATTATTGTATAGTTTAAATGTATAGTGCAGTTCATGATTTATAGTGTAGGCTGGCCTGTGCTGTAGTTCTTGAATGTACTATACCGTCAGCATTTGTATTGTGTTTTGGCTGTGCTGCAACACGGTACTTATGTGTGTAATGTTTATGTATGTTTTTTTGCTTCTTTATGTCAATAAAGACTGCTTTTTCAATCCAATATCTGAAAACAATCAATGTTTATCTTTGATGGCAATAGAAGTGGTATGATATTTGCTGCTTTTGAAAGCCAATATCTGATATGTCCCCTATCTGGGAACCATATATTAAATGGCTTTTCAGAAAAGGGAGATGGGAGAAGAGCTTTCAGTACTTGTAGGACCGATGCACATTTCCTATTCTAGCCTCCAAAAACAGATTCAGTTGCATTTTCCAGCGTGTTTTGGATGCGCCTTTGCAAATGTCTTACAT
>NW_026969175.1:0-52000 GCF_028390025.1 Pseudophryne corroboree
AGAAGTGCTATGTAAGTGGTGTGATTAAAATAATTTATACAAAGTGATAGGAAAAATAATAAGTGTTAATAAAGTGTTAGGGTGTGCCGACCTGCAGCAGCCCACCCATACCGACACAGGGGCCACTGCACCCCACACCCACCCCATAAATAATGACATATATATATCTGGGTTAAATTCCCAGTGTAAGGCCACATGGTAATGGCACCTACAGCATCTGAGAGCCAGCTTACCCGGGGATACCCCTGGCTTCCCCTTTGGCACTACTAGAGTCAGCAATCCCTCCTAATGCTGACCCATTTGTGCCTCTCTATATACAATACACAAGGTGGAAAGCTGCTCAATCAGATTGTAATGTCACTCAGGTGCTAAAAGGGGAGGGGTAATTCTGTGTAGGAAAAAAAACTGTGTTCCCTAATGCACACCGAGTGAATAATATTACTATATAATAATAGTCAGATAATACGGAGATCTTAGTTGCGTATATCTGCAGATATAGGGTTAAGCCCCCAGGCCGATGGACAAGGCTTCTCCGTCACTGGGGGTCCCTAATACTAGGTATGGGCCTGGGGTGCAGGATCCCACAATGTCGGCACAGGTCGGCCACCCCAGGTCAGCACACAGGTGTAAATTGATAGGGGTTAATAAGAAGCACAGAAGTGCTATGTAAGTGGTGTGATTAAAATAATATATACAAAGTGATAGGAAAAATAATAAGTGTTAATAAATTGTTAGGGTGTGCCGACCTGCAGCAGCCCACCCATACCGACACAGGGGCCACTGCACCCCACACCCACCCCATAAATAATTACATATATATATATCTGGGTTAAATTCCCAGTGTAAGGCCACATGGTAATGGCACCTACAGCATCTGAGAGCCAGCTTACCTGGGGATACCCCTGGCTTCCCCTTTGGCACTACTAGAGTCAGCAATCCCTCCTAATGCTGACCCATTTGTGCCTCTCTATATACAATACACAAGGTGGAAAGCTGCTCAATCAGATTGTAATGTCACTCAGGTGCTAAAAGGGGAGGGGTAATTCTGTGTAGGAAAAAAAAACTGTGTTCCCTAATGCACACCGAGTGAATAATATTACTATATAATAATAGTCAGATAATACAGAGATCTTAGTTGCGTATATCTGCAGATATAGGGTTAAGCCCCCAGGCCGATCGACAAGGCTTCTCCGTCACTGGGGGTCCCTAATACTAGGTATGGGCCTGGGGTGCAGGACCCCACAATGTCGGCACAGGTCGGCCACCCCAGGTCAGCACACAGGTGAAAATTGATAGGGGTTAATAAGAAGCACAGAAGTGCTATGTAAGTGGTGTGATTAAAATAATTTATACAAAGTGATAGGAAAAATAATAAGTGTTAATAAAGTGTTAGGGTGTGCCGACCTGCAGCAGCCCACCCATACCGACACAGGGGCCACTGCACCCCACACCCACCCCATAAATAATGACATATATATATCTGGGTTAAATTCCCAGTGTAAGGCCACATGGTAATGGCACCTACAGCATCTGAGAGCCAGGTTACCTGGGGATACCCCTGGCTTCCCCTTTGGCACTACTAGAGTCAGCAATCCCTTCTAATGCTGACCCATTTGTGCCTCTCTATATACAATACACAAGGTTGAAAGCTGCTCAATCAGATTGTAATGTCACTCAGGTGCTAAAAGGGGAGGGGTAATTCTGTGTAGGAAAAAAAACTGTGTTCCCTAATGCACACCGAGTGAATAATATTACTATATAATAATAGTCAGATAATACGGAGATCTTAGTTGCGTATATCTGCAGATATAGGGTTAAGCCCCCAGGCCGATCGACAAGGCTTCTCCGTCACTGGGGGTCCCTAATACTAGGTATGGGCCTGGGGTGCAGGACCCCACAATGTCGGCACAGGTCGGCCACCCCAGGTCAGCACACAGGTGAAAATTGATAGGGGTTAATAAGAAGCACAGAAGTGCTATGTAAGTGGTGTGATTAAAATAATTTATACAAAGTGATATGAAAAATAATAAGTGTTAATAAAGTGTTAGGGTGTGCCGACCTGCAGCAGCCCTCCCATACCGACACAGGGGCCACTGCACCCCACACCCACCCCATAAATAATGACATATATATATCTGGGTTAAATTCCCAGTGTAAGGCCACATGGTAATGGCACCTACAGCATCTGAGAGCCAGCTTACCTGGGGATACCCCAGGCTTCCCCTTTGGCACTACTAGAGTCAGTAATCCCTCCTAATGCTGACCCATTTGTGCCTCTCTATATACAATACACAAGGTGGAAAGCTGCTCAATCAGATTGTAATGTCACTCAGGTGCTAAAAGGGGAGGGGTAATTCTGTGTAGGAAAAAAAACTGTGTTCCCTAATGCACACCGAGTGAATAATATTACTATATAATAATAGTCAGATAATACGGAGATCTTAGTTGCGTATATCTGCAGATATAGGGTTAAGCCCCCAGGCCGATGGACAAGGCTTCTCCGTCACTGGGGGTCCCTAATACTAGGTATGGGCCTGGGGTGCAGGACCCCACAATGTCGGCACAGGTCAGCCACCCCAGGTCAGCACACAGGTGAAAATTGATAGGGGTTAATAAGAAGCACAGAAGTGCTATGTAAGTGGTGTGATTAAAATAATATATACAAAGTGATAGGAAAAATAATAAGTGTTAATAACGTGTTAGGGTGTGCCGACCTGCAGCAGCCCACCCATACCGACACAGGGGCCACTGCACCCCACACCCACCGCATAAATAATTACATATATATATCTGGGTTAAATTCCCAGTGTAAGGCCACATGGTAATGGCACCTACAGCATCTGAGAGCCAGCTTACCTGGGGATACCCCTGGCTTCCCCTTTGGCACTACTAGAGTCAGCAATCCCTCCTAATGCTGCCTCTCTATATACAATACACAAGGTGGAAAGCTGCTCAATCAGATTGTAATGTCACTCAGGTGCTAAAAGGGGAGGGGTAATTCTGTGTAGGAAAAAAAACTGTGTTCCCTAATGCACACCGAGTGAATAATATTACTATATAATAATAGTCAGATAATACGGAGATCTTAGTTGCGTATATCTGCAGATATAGGGTTAAGCCCCCAGGCCGATGGACAAGGCTTCTCCGTCACTGGGGGTCCCTAATACTAGGTATGGGCCTGGGGTGCAGGACCCCACAATGTCGGCACAGGTCGGCCACCCCAGGTCAGCACACAGGTGAAAATTGATAGGGGTTAATAAGAAGCACAGAAGTGCTATGTAAGTGGTGTGATTAAAATAATATATACAAAGTGATAGGAAAAATAATAAGTGTTAATAAAGTGTTAGGGTGTGCCGACCTGCAGCAGCCCACCCATACCGACACAGGGGCCACTGCACCCCACACCCACCCCATAAATAATTACATATATATATATCTGGGTTAAATTCCCAGTGTAAGGCCACATGGTAATGGCACCTACAGCATCTGAGAGCCAGCTTACCTGGGGATACCCCTGGCTTCCCCTTTGGCACTACTAGAGTCAGCAATCCCTCCTAATGCTGACCCATTTGTGCCTCTCTATATACAATACACAAGGTGGAAAGCTGCTCAATCAGATTGTAATGTCACTCAGGTGCTAAAAGGGGAGGGATAATTCTGTGTAGGAAAAAAAACTGTGTTCCCTAATGCACACCGAGTGAATAATATTACTATATAATAATAGTCAGATAATACGGAGATCTTAGTTGCGTATATCTGCAGATATAGGGTTAAGCTCCCAGGCCGATCGACAAGGCTTCTCCGTCACTGGGGGTCCCTAATACTAGGTATGGGCCTGGGGTGCAGGACCCCACAATGTCGGCACAGGTCGGCCACCCCAGGTCAGCACACAGGTGAAAATTGATAGGCGTTAATAAGAAGCACAGAAGTGCTATGTAAGTGGTGTGATTAAAATAATATATACAAAGTGATAGGAAAAATAATAAGTGTTAATAAATTTTTAGGGTGTGCCGACCTGCAGCAGCCCACCCATACCGACACAGGGGCCACTGCACCCCACACCCACCCCATAAATAATTACATATATATATCTGGGTTAAATTCCCAGTGTAAGGCCACATGGTAATGGCACCTACAGCATCTGAGAGCCAGCTTACCTGGGGATACCCCTGGCTTCCCCTTTGGCACTACTAGAGTCAGCAATCCCTCCTAATGCTGACCCATTTGTGCCTCTCTATATACAATACACAAGGTGGAAAGCTGCTCAATCAGATTGTAATGTCACTCAGGTGCTAAAAGGGGAGGGGTAATTCTGTGTAGGAAAAAAAACCTGTGTTCCCTAATGCACACCGAGTGAATAATATTACTATATAATAATAGTCAGATAATACAGAGATCTTAGTTGCGTATATCTGCAGATATAGGGTTAAGCCCCCAGGCCAATCGACAAGGCTTCTCCGTCACTGGGGGTCCCTAATACTAGGTATGGGCCTGGGGTGCAGGACCCCACAATGTCGGCACAGGTCGGCCACCCCAGGTCAGCACACAGGTGAAAATTGATAGGCGTTAATAAGAAGCACAGAAGTGCTATGTAAGTGGTGTGATTAAAATAATATATACAAAGTGATAGGAAAAATAATAAGTGTTAATAAAATGTTAGGGTGTGCCGACCTGCAGCAGCCCACCCATACCGACACAGGGGCCACTGCACCCCACACCCACCCCATAAATAATTACATATATATATCTGGGTTAAATTCCCAGTGTAAGGCCACATGGTAATGGCACCTACAGCATCTGAGAGCCAGCTTACCTGGGGATACCCCTGGCTTCCCCTTTGGCACTACTAGAGTCAGCAATCCCTCCTAATGCTGACCCATTTGTGCCTCTCTATATACAATACACAAGGTGGAAAGCTGCTCAATCAGATTGTAATGTCACTCAGGTGCTAAAAGGAGAGGGGTAATTCTGTGTAGGAAAAAAAACTGTGTTCCCTAATGCACACCGAGTGAATAATATTACTATATAATAATAGTCAGATAATACGGAGATCTTAGTTGCGTATATCTGCAGATATAGGGTTAAGCCCCCAGGCCGATCGACAAGGCTTCTCCGTCACTGGGGGTCCCTAATACTAGGTATGGGCCTGGGGTGCAGGACCCCACAATGTCGGCACAGGTCGGCCACCCCAGGTCAGCACACAGGTGAAAATTGATAGGGGTTAATAAGAAGCACAGAAGTGCTATGTAAGTGGTGTGATTAAAATAATATATACAAAGTGATAGGAAAAATAATAAGTGTTAATAAAGTGTTAGGGTGTGCCGACCTGCAGCAGCCCACCCATACCGACACAGGGGCCACTGCACCCCACACCCACCCCATAAATAATGACATATATATATCTGGGTTAAATTCCCAGTGTAAGGCCACATGGTAATGGCACCTACAGCATCTGAGAGCCAGCTTACCTGGGGATACCCCTGGCTTCCCCTTTGGCACTACTAGAGTCAGCAATCCCTCCTAATGCTGACCCATTTTTGCCTCTCTATATACAATACACAAGGTGGAAAGCTGCTCAATCAGATTGTAATGTCACTCAGGTGCTAAAAGGGGAGGGGTAATTCTGTGTAGGAAAAAAAACTGTGTTCCCTAATGCACACCGAGTGAATAATATTACTATATAATAATAGTCAGATAATACGGAGATCTTAGTTGCGTATATCTGCAGATATAGGGTTAAGCCCCCAGGCCGATCGACAAGGCTTCTCCGTCACTGGGGGTCCCTAATACTAGGTATGGGCCTGGGGTGCAGGACCCCACAATGTCGGCACAGGTCGGCCACCCCAGGTCAGCACACAGGTGAAAATTGATAGGGGTTAATAAGAAGCACAGAAGTGCTATGTAAGTGGTGTGATTAAAATAATATATACAAAGTGATAGGAAAAATAATAAGTGTTAATAAAGTGTTAGCGTGTGCCGACCTGCAGCAGCCCACCCATACCAACACAGGGGCCACTGCACCCCACACCCACCCCATAAATAATAACATATATATATATCTGGGTTAAATTCCCAGTGTAAGGCCACATGGTAATGGCACCTACAGCATCTGAGAGCCAGCTTACCTGGGGATACCCCTGGCTTCCCCTTTGGCACTACTAGAGTCAGCAATCCCTCCTAATGCTGACCCATTTGTGCCTCTCTATATACAATACACAAGGTGGAAAGCTGCTCAATCAGATTGTAATGTCACTCAGGTGCTAAAAGGGGAGGGGTAATTCTGTGTAGGAAAAAAAACTGTGTTCCCTAATGCACACCGAGTGAATAATATTACTATATAATAATAGTCAGATAATACGGAGATCTTAGTTGCGTATATCTGCAGATATAGGGTTAAGCCCCCAGGCCGATGGACAAGGCTTCTCCGTCACTGGGGGTCCCTAATACTAGGTATGGGCCTGGGGTGCAGGACCCCACAATGTCGGCGCAGGTCGGCCACCCCAGGTCAGCACACAGGTGAAAATTGATAGGGGTTAATAAGAAGCACAGAAGTGCTATGTAAGTGGTGTGATTAAAATAATATATACAAAGTGATAGGAAAAATAATAAGTGTTAATAAAGTGTTAGGGTGTGCCGACCTGCAGCAGCCCACCCATACCGACACAGGGGCCACTGCACCCCACACCCACCCCATAAATAATTACATATATATATCTGGGTTAAATTCCCAGTGTAAGGCCACATGGTAATGGCACCTACAGCATCTGAGAGCCAGCTTACCTGGGGATACCCCTGGCTTCCCCTTTGGCACTACTAGAGTCAGCAATTCCTCCTAATGCTGACCCATTTGTGCCTCTCTATATACAATACACAAGGTGGAAAGCTGCTCAATCAGATTGTAATGTCACTCAGGTGCTAAAAGGGGAGGGGTAATTCTGTGTAGGAAAAAAAACTGTGTTCCCTAATGCACACCGAGTGAATAATATTACTATATAATAATAGTCAGATATTACGGAGATCTTAGTTGCGTATATCTGCAGATATAGGGTTAAGCCCCCAGGCCGATCGACAAGGCTTCTCCGTCACTGGGGGTCCCTAATACTAGGTATGAGCCTGGCGTGCAGGACCCCACAATGTCGGCACAGGTCAGCCACCCCAGGTCAGCACACAGGTGAAAATTGATAGGGGTTAATAAGAAGCACAGAAGTGCTATGTAAGTGGTGTGATTAAAATAATATATACAAAGTGATAGGAAAAATAATAAGTGTTAATAAAGTGTTAGGGTGTGCCGACCTGCAGCACACCACCCATACCGACACAGGGGCCACTGCACCCCACACCCACCCCATAAATAATTACATATATATATCTGGGTTAAATTCCCAGTGTAAGGCCACATGGTAATGGCACCTACAGCATCTGAGAGCCAGCTTACCTGGGGATACCCCTGGCTTCCCCTTTGGCACTACTAGAGTCAGCAATCCCTCCTAATGCTGACCCATTTGTGCCTCTCTATATACAATACACAAGGTGGAAAGCTGCTCAATCAGATTGTAATGTCACTCAGGTGCTAAAAGGGGAGGGGTAATTCTGTGTAGGAAAAAAAACTGTGTTCCCTAATGCACACCGAGTGAATAATATTACTATATAATAATAGTCAGATAATACGGAGATCTTAGTTGCGTATATCTGCAGATATAGGGTTAAGCCCCCAGGCCGATGGACAAGGCTTCTCCGTCACTGGGGGTCCCTAATACTAGGTATGGGCCTGGGGTGCAGGACCCCACAATGTCGGCACAGGTCGGCCACCCCAGGTCAGCACACAGGTGAAAATTGATAGGGGTTAATAAGAAGCACAGAAGTGCTATGTAAGTGGTGTGATTAAAATAATATATACAAAGTGATAGGAAAAATAATAAGTGTTAATAATAAGAATTTACTTACCGATAATTCTATTTCTCGGAGTCCGTAGTGGATGCTGGGGTTCCTGAAAGGACCATGGGGAATAGCGGCTCCGCAGGAGACAGGGCACAAAAAAGTAAAGCTTTACTAGGTCAGGTGGTGTGCACTGGCTCCTCCCCCTATGACCCTCCTCCAGACTCCAGTTAGGTACTGTGCCCGGACGAGCATACACAATAAGGGGGGCATTTTGAATCCCGGGTAAGACTCATACCAGCCACACCAATCACACCGTACAACTTGTGATCTAAACCCAGTTAACAGTATGATAACAGAAAGAGCCTCTTAAAGATGGCTCCTTAAACAATAACCCGAATTAGTTAACAATAACTATGTACAAGTATTGCAGATAATCCGCACTTGGGATGGGCGCCCAGCATCCACTACGGACTCCGAGAAATAGAATTATCGGTAAGTAAATTCTTATTTTCTCTATCGTCCTTGTGGATGCTGGGGTTCCTGAAAGGACCATGGGGATTATACCAAAGCTCCCAAACGGGCGGGAGAGTGCGGATGACTCTGCAGCACCGAATGAGAGAATTCCAAGTCCTCTTTTGCCAGGGTATCAAATTTGTAGAATTTTACAAACGTGTTTTCCCCCGACCACGTAGCTGCTCGGCAGAGTTGTAATGCCGAGACCCCTCGGGCAGCCGCCCAAGATGAGCCCACCTTCCTTGTGGAATGGGCCTTAACAGATTTAGGCTGTGGCAGGCCTGCCACAGAATGTGCAAGTTGAATTGTGCTACAAATCCAACGAGCAATCGACTGCTTAGAAGCAGGTGCTCCCAACTTGTTGGGTGCATACAGTATAAACAGCGAGTCAGACTTTCTGACTCCAGCCGTCCTTGAAATGTATATTTTTAAGGCTCTGACAACGTCCAACAACTTGGAGTCCTCCAAGTCGCTAGTGGCCGCAGGCACCACAATAGGTTGGTTCAGGTGAAATGCTGACACCACTTTCGGAAGAAAATGCGGACGAGTCCGCAGTTCTGCCCTATCCGAATGGAAAATTAGATAAGGGCTTTTATAAGATAAAGCCGCCAATTCAGATACTCTCCTGGCAGAAGCCAGGGCCAGTAACATAGTCACTTTCCATGTGAGATATTTCAAATCCACCTTTTTCAATGGTTCAAACCAATGGGATTTGAGGAAATCTAAAACTACATTTAGATCCCACGGTGCCACCGGAGGCACCACAGGAGGCTGTATATGCAGTACTCCTTTGACAAAAGTCTGGACCTCAGGGACTGAGGCCAATTCTTTTTGAAAGAATATTGACAGGGCCGAAATTTGAACCTTAATAGATCCCAATTTGAGACCCATAGACAATCCTGATTGCAGGAAATGTAGGAAACGACCCAGTTGAAATTCCTCCGTCGGAACACTCCGATCCTCGCACCACGCGACATATTTTCGCCAAATGCGGTGATAATGTTTCACGGTGACTTCCTTCCTTGCCTTAATCAAGGTAGGAATGACTTCTTCTGGAATGCCTTTCCCTTTTAGGATCTGGCGTTCAACCGCCATGCCGTCAAACGCAGCCGCGGTAAGTCTTGAAAGAGACAGGGACCCTGTTGGAGCAGGTCCCTTCTCAGAGGTAGAGGCCACGGTTCGTCCGTGAGCATTTCTTGAAGTTCCGGGTACCAAGTCCTTCTCGGCCAATCCGGAACCACTAGTATTGTTCTTACTCCTCTTTGCCGTATAATCTTCAATACCTTTGGTATGAGCGGCAGAGGAGGAAACACATATACTGACTGGTACACCCAAGGAGTTACCAGCGCGTCCACAGCTATTGCCTGTGGATCTCTTGACCTGGCGCAATATTTGTCCAGTTTCTTGTTGAGGCGAGACGCCATCATGTCTACAATTGGTCTTTCCCAACGGTCTATTAACATGTGGAAGACCTCTGGATGTAGACCCCACTCTCCCGGATGAAGATCGTGTCTGCTGAGGAAGTCTGCTTCCCAGTTGTCCACGCCCGGGATGAACACTGCTGACAGTGCTATCACGTGATTCTCCGCCCAGCGAAGAATCTTGGCAGCTTCTGCCATTGCACTCCTGCTTCTTGTGCCGCCCTGTCTGTTTACATGGGCGACCGCCGTGATGTTGTCCGACTGAATCAACACCGGCTTTCCTTGCAGGAGAGGTTCCGCCTGGCTTAGAGCATTGTAGATTGCTCTTAGTTCCAGAATGTTTATGTGAAGAGACTTTTCCAGGCTCGTCCATACTCCCTGGAAGTTTCTTCCTTGTGTGACTGCTCCCCAGCCTCTCAGGCTGGCGTCCGTGGTCACCAAGATCCAATCCTGAATGCCGAATCTGCGGCCTTCTAATAGGTGAGCCTTCTGCAACCACCACAGAAGAGACACCCTTGTCTTTGGTGACAGGGTTATTCGCAGGTGCATCTGAAGATGTGACCCTGACCATTTGTCCAACAGATCCCTTTGGAAAATTCTTGCATGGAATCTGCCGAATGGAATTGCTTCGTAAGAAGCCACCATTTTCCCCAGGACTCTTGTGCATTGATGCACTGACACCTTTCCTGGTTTTAGGAGGTTCCTGACCAGGTCGGATAACTCCTTTGCTTTTTCCTCGGGAAGGAAAACCTTTTTCTGAACCGTGTCCAGAATCATTCCTAGGAACAGCAGACGAGTTGTCGGGATTAATTGGGATTTTGGAATATTCAGAATCCACCCGTGTTGTCTTAGCACCTCTTGAGATAGTGCTAATCTTGTCTCCAGCTGTTCTCTGGACCTTGCCCTTATTAGGAGATCGTCCAAGTATGGGATAACTAATACGCCTTTTCTTCGAAGAAGAATCATCATCTCGGCCATTACCTTGGTAAAGACCCGAGGTGCCGTGGACAATCCGAACGGCAGCGTCTGAAACTGATAGTGACAGTTTTGAACAACGAACCTGAGGTACCCCTGGTGTGCGGGGTAAATCGGAACGTGGAGATACGCATCCTTGATGTCCAAGGATACCATAAAGTCCCCTTCTTCCAGGTTCGCTATCACTGCTCTGAGTGACTCCATCTTGAACTTGAACTTTTTTATGTAGAGGTTCAAGGACTTCAGATTTAGAATAGGTCTTACCGAGCCATCCGGCTTCGGTACCACAAATAGAGTGGAATAATACCCCCTCCCTTGTTGTAAGAGGGGTACTTTGACTATCACCTGCTGAGAGTACAGCTTGTGAATGGCCTCCAAAACCGTCTCCCTTTCGGAGGAGACGGTTGGTAAAGCAGACTTCAGGAAACGATGAGGAGGATCCGTCTCTAATTCCAACCTGTACCCCTGAGATATTATCTGCAGGATCCAGGGGTCTACCTGCGAGTGAGCCCACTGCGCGCTGTAATTTTTGAGACGGCCGCCCACTGTCCCCGAGTCCGCTAGAGAGGCCCCAGCGTCATGCTGAGGTTTTTGCAGGAGCCGGGGAGGGCTTCTGTTCCTGGGAAGGAGCTGCCTGTTGGTGTCTCTTCCCTCTGCCTCTGCCTCGTGGCAGGTACGACAAGCCCTTTGCTCTCTTATTTTTGTAGGAGCGAAAAGGCTGCGGTTGAAAGGTCGGTGCCTTTTTCTGTTGGGGAGTGACTTGAGGTAAAAATGTGGATTTCCCGGCAGTAGCCGTGGCCACCAAGTCTGATAGACCGACTCCAAATAACTCCTCCCCTTTATACGGCAAAACTTCCATATGACGTTTTGAATCCGCATCGCCTGTCCACTGTCGTGTCCATAATGCTCTTCTGGCTGAAATGGACATAGCACTTACTCGTGATGCCAGTGTGCAGATATCTCTCTGTGCATCACGCATATAGATAAATGCATCCTTTATTTGTTCTAACGACAGCAAAACATTGTCCCTATCTAGGGTATCAATATTTTCAATCAGGGATTCTGACCAAACTACTCCAGCACTGCACATCCAGGCAGTTGCTATAGCTGGTCGTAGTATAACACCTGCATGTGTGTATATACTCTTTTGGATACCTTCCATCCTCCTATCTGATGGATCCTTAAGTGCGGCCGTCTCAGGAGAGGGTAACGCCACTTGTTTAGATAATCGTGTTAGCGCCTTGTCCACCTTAGGGGGTGTTTCCCAGCGCGCCCTAACCTCTGGCGGGAAAGGGTATAATGCCAATAACTTCTTTGAAATTATCAACTTTTTATCAGGGGCAACCCACGCTTCATCACACACGTCATTTAACTCTTCTGATTCAGGAAAAACTGTTGGTAGTTTTTTCACACCATACATAATACCCTGTTTTACGGTATCTGTAGTATCAGCTAAATTTAACGTCTCCTTCATTGCCAAAATCATATAACGTGTGGCCCTACTGGAAAATACGTTTGAATTTCCACCGTCGTCACTGGAATCAGTGCCTGTGTCTGGATCTGTGTCGACCGACTGAGGCAAAGGGCGTTTTACAGCCCCTGACGGTGTTTGGGGCGCCTGGACAGGCATTAATTGATTGTCCGGCCGCCTCATGTCCTCAACCGACTGTTTAAGTGAAGTGAGACTATCACGTAATTCCACAAATAAAGGCATCCATTCTGGTGTCGACCCCCTGGGGGGTGACATCTGCATATTTGGCAATTGCTCCGCCTCCACACCAATATCGTCCTCATACATGTCGACACACACGTACCGACACACACAGCAACCACACAGGGAATGCTCTAATGAAGACAGGACCCACTAGCCCTTTTGGGGAGACAGAGGGAGAGTCTGCCAGCACACACCAAAAAGCGCTATATATGACAGGGATAGCCTTATTATAAGTGCTCCCTTATAGCTGCTTTATATATATATATATATAATATAGCCATTAATCTTGCCCCCCCTCTCTGTTTTACCCTGTTTCTGTAGTGCAGTGCAGGGGAGAGACCTGGGAGCCGTCCTGACCAGCGGAGCTGTGACAGAAAATGGCGCCGTGTGCTGAGGAGATAGGCCCCGCCCCTTTTTCGGCTGGCTCTTCTCCCGCTATTATTTGAGTTAGGCAGGGGTTAAATATCTCCATATAGCCTCTGTGGGCTATATGTGAGGTATTTTTAGCCTTTAGTAAGGTTTTTATTTGCCTCTCAGAGCGCCCCCCCCCAGCGCTCTGCACCCTCAGTGACTGCCGTGTGAAGTGTGCTGAGAGGAAAATGGCGCACAGCTGCAGTGCTGTGCGCTACCTTATGAAGACTGAGGAGTCTTCAGCCGCCGATTTTGGACCTCTTCTATCTTCAGCGTCTGCAAGGGGGCCGGCGGCGCGGCTCCGGTGACCATCCAGGCTGTACCTGTGATCGTCCCTCTGGAGCTAGTGTCCAGTAGCCAAGCAGCAAATCCACTCTGCACGCAGGTGAGTTTACTACTTCTCCCCTAAGTCCCTCGTTGCAGTGATCCTGTTGCCAGCAGGACTCACTGTAAAATAAAAAACCTAAACTAAACTTTCTCTAAGCAGCTCTTTAGGAGAGCCACCTAGATTGCACCCTTCTCGTTCGGGCACAAAATCTAACTGGAGTCTGGAGGAGGGTCATAGGGGGAGGAGCCAGTGCACACCACCTGACCTAGTAAAGCTTTACTTTTTTGTGCCCTGTCTCCTGCGGAGCCGCTATTCCCCATGGTCCTTTCAGGAACCCCAGCATCCACAAGGACGATAGAGAAAAAGTGTTAGGGTGTGCCGACCTGCAGCAGCCCACCCATACCGACACAGGGGCCACTGCACCCCACACCCACCCCATAAATAATTACATATATATATCTGGGTTAAATTCCCAGTGTAAGGCCACATGGTAATGGCACCTACAGCATCTGAGAGCCAGCTTACCTGGGGATACCCCTGGCTTCCCCTTTGGCACTACTAGAGTCAGCAATCCCTCCTAATGCTGACCCATTTGTGCCTCTCTATATACAATACACAAGGTGGAAAGCTGCTCAATCAGATTGTAATGTCACTCAGGTGCTAAAAGGGGAGGGGTAATTCTGTGTAGGAAAAAAAAACTGTGTTCCCTAATGCACACCGAGTGAATAATATTACTATATAATAATAGTCAGATAATACGGAGATCTTAGTTGCGTATATCTGCAGATATAGGGTTAAGCCCCCAGGCCGATGGACAAGGCTTCTCCGTCACTGGGGGTCCCTAATACTAGGTATGGGCCTGGGGTGCAGGACCCCACAATGTCGGCGCAGGTCGGCCACCCCAGGTCAGCACACAGGTGAAAATTGATAGGGGTTAATAAGAAGCACAGAAGTGCTATGTAAGTGGTGTGATTAAAATAATATATACAAAGTGATAGGAAAAATAATAAGTGTTAATAAAGTGTTAGCGTGTGCCGACCTGCAGCAGCCCACCCATACCGACACAGGGGCCACTGCACCCCACACCCACCCCATAAATAATTACATATATATATCTGGGTTAAATTCCCAGTGTAAGGCCACATGGTAATGGCACCTACAGCATCTGAGAGCCAGCTTACCTGGGGATACCCCTGGCTTCCCCTTTGGCACTACTAGAGTCAGCAATCCCTCCTAATGCTGACCCATTTGTGCCTCTCTATATACAATACACAAGGTGGAAAGCTGCTCAATCAGATTGTAATGTCACTCAGGTGCTAAAAGGGGAGGGGTAATTCTGTGTAGGAAAAAAAAACTGTGTTCCCTAATGCACACCGAGTGAATAATATTACTATATAATAATAGTCAGATAATACGGAGATCTTAGTTGCGTATATCTGCAGATATAGGGTTAAGCCCCCAGGCCGAACGACAAGGCTTCTCCGTCACTGGGGGTCCCTAATACTAGGTATGGGCCTGGGGTGCAGGACCCCACAATGTCGGCACAGGTCGGCCACCCCAGGTCAGCACACAGGTGAAAATTGATAGGGGTTAATAAGAAGCACAGAAGTGCTATGTAAGTGGTGTGATTAAAATAATATATACAAAGTGATAGGAAAAATAATAAGTGTTAATAAAGTGTTAGGGTGTGCCGACCTGCAGCAGCCCACCCATACCGACACAGGGGCCTCTGCACCCCACACCCACCCCATAAATAATTACATATATATATCTGGGTTAAATTCCCAGTGTAAGGCCACATGGTAATGGCACCTACAGCATCTGAGAGCCAGCTTACCTGGGGATACCCCTGGCTTCCCCTTTGGCACTACTAGAGTCAGCAATCCCTCCTAATGCTGACCCATTTGTGCCTCTCTATATACAATACACAAGGTGGAAAGCTGCTCAATCAGATTGTAATGTCACTCAGGTGCTAAAAGGGGAGGGGTTATTCTGTGTAGGAAAAAAACCTGTGTTCCCTAATGCACACCGAGTGAATAATATTACTATATAATAATAGTCAGATAATACGGAGATCTTAGTTGCGTATATCTGCAGATATAGGGTTAAGCCCCCAGGCCGATGGACAAGGCTTCTCCGTCACTGGGGGTCCCTAATACTAGGTATGGGCCTGGGGTGCAGGACCCCACAATGTCAGCACAGGTCGGCCACCCCAGGTCAGCACACAGGTGAAAATTGATAGGGGTTAATAAGAAGCACAGAAGTGCTATGTAAGTGGTGTGATTAAAATAATATATACAAAGTGATAGGAAAAAAGTGTTAATAAAGTGTTAGGGTGTGCCGACCTGAAGCAGCCCACCCATACCGACACAGGGGCCACTGCACCCCACACCCACCCCATAAATAATTACAAATATATATCTGGGTTAAATTCCCAGTGTAAGGCCACATGGTAAGGGCACCTACAGCATCTGAGAGCCAGCTTACCTGGGGATACCCCTGGCTTCCCCTTTGGCACTACTAGAGTCAGCAATCCCTCCTAATGCTGACCCATTTGTGCCTCTCTATATACAATACACAAGGTGGAAAGCTGCTCAATCAGATTGTAATGTCACTCAGGTGCTAAAAGGGGAGGGGTAATTCTGTGTAGGAAAAAAAACTGTGTTCCCTAATGCACACCGAGTGAATAATATTACTATATAATAATAGTCAGATAATACGGAGATCTTAGTTGCGTATATCTGCAGATATAGGGTTAAGCCCCCAGGCCGATCGACAAGGCTTCTCGGTCACTGGGGGTCCCTAATACTAGGTATGGGCCTGGGGTGCAGGACCCCACAATGTCGGCACAGGTCGGCCACCCCAGGTCAGCACACAGGTGAAAATTGATGGGGGTTAATAAGAAGCACAGAAGTGCTATGTAAGTGGTGTGATTAATATAATATATACAAAGTGATAGGAAAAATAATAACTGTTAATAAAGTGTTAGGGTGTGCCGACCTGCAGCAGCCCACCCATACCGACACAGGGGCCACTGCACCCCACACCCACCCCATAAATAATTACATATATATATCTGGGTTAAATTCCCAGTGTAAGGCCACATGGTCTTACCTGGGGATACCCCTGGCTTCCCCTTTGGCACTACTAGAGTCAGCAATCCCTCCTAATGCTGACCCATTTGTGCCTCTCTATATACAATACACAAGGTGGAAAGCTGCTCAATCAGATTGTAATGTCACTCAGGTGCTAAAAGGGGAGGGGTAATTCTGTGTAGGAAAAAAAACTGTGTTCCCTAATGCACACCGAGTGAATAATATTACTATATAATAATAGTCAGATAATACGGAGATCTTAGTTGCGTATATCTGCAGATATAGGGTTAAGCCCCCAGCCCGATCGACAAGGCTTCTCCGTCACTGGGGGTCCCTAATACTAGGTATGGGCCTGGGGTGCAGGACCTCACAATGTCGGCACAGGTTGGCCACCCCAGGTCAGCACACAGGTGAAAATTGATAGGGGTTAATAAGAAGCACAGAAGTGCTATGTAAGTGGTGTGATTAAAATAATATATACAAAGTGATAGGAAAAATAATAAGTGTTAATAAAGTGTTAGGGTGTGCCGACCTGCAGCAGCCCACCCATACCGACACAGGGGCCACTGCACCCCACACCCACCCCATAAATAATTACATATATATCTGGGTTAAATTCCCAGTGTAAGGCCACATGGTAATGGCACCTACAGCATCTGAGAGCCAGCTTACCTGGGGATACCCCTGGCTTCCCCTTTGGCACTACTAGAGTCAGCAATCCCTCCTAATGCTGACCCATTTGTGCCTCTCTATATACAATACACAAGGTGGAAAGCTGCTCAATCAGATTGTAATGTCACTCAGGTGCTAAAAGGGGAGGGGTAATTCTGTGTAGGAAAAAAAACTGTGTTCCCTAATGCACACCGAGTGAATAATATTACTATATAATAATAGTCAGATAATACGGAGATCTTAGTTGCGTATATCTGCAGATATAGGGTTAAGCCCCCAGGCCGATGGACAAGGCTTCTCCGTCACTGGGGGTCCCTAATACTAGGTATGGGCCTGGGGTGCAGGACCCCACAATGTTGGCACAGGTCGGCCACCCCAGGTCAGAACACAGGTGAAAATTGATAGGGGTTAATAAGAAGCACAGAAGTGCTATGTAAGTGGTGTGATTAAAATAATATATACAAAGTGATAGAAAAAATAATAAGTGTTAATAAAGTGTTAGCGTGTGCCGACCTGCAGCAGCCCACACATACCGACACAGGGGCCACTGCACCCCACACCCACCCCATAAATAATTACATATATATATCTGGGTTAAATTCCCAGTATAAGGCCACATGGTAATGGCACCTACAGCATCTGAGAGCCAGCTTACCTGGGGATACCCCTGGCTTCCCCTTTGGCACTACTAGTGTCAGCAATCCCTCCTAATGCTGACCCATTTGTGCCTCTCTATATACAATACACAAGGTGGAAAGCTGCTCAATCAGATTGTAATGTCACTCAGGTGCTAAAAGGGGAGGGGTAATTCTGTGTAGGAAAAAAAAACTGTGTTCCCTAATGCACACCGAGTGAATAATATTACTATATAATAATAGTCAGATAATACGGAGATCTTAGTTGCGTATATCTGCAGATATAGGGTTAAGCCCCCAGGCCGAACGACAAGGCTTCTCCGTCACTGGGGGTCCCTAATACTAGGTATGGGCCTGGGGTGCAGGACCCCACAATGTCGGCACAGGTCGGCCACCCCAGGTCAGCACACAGGTGAAAATTGATAGGGTTAATAAGAAGCACAGAAGTGCTATGTAAGTGGTGTGATTAAAATAATATATACAAAGTGATAGGAAAAATAATAAGTGTTAATAAAGTGTTAGGGTGTGCCGACCTGCAGCAGCCCACCCATACCGACACAGGGGCCACTGCACCCCACACCCACCCCATAAATAATTACATATATATATCTGGGTTAAATTCCCAGTGTAAGGCCACATGGTAATGGCACCTACAGCATCTGAGAGCCAGCTTACCTGGGGATACCCCTGGCTTCCCCTTTGGCACTACTAGAGTCAGCAATCCCTCCTAATGCTGACCCATTTGTGCCTCTCTATATACAATACACAAGGTGGAAAGCTGCTCAATCAGATTGTAATGTCACTCAGGTGCTAAAAGGGGAGGGGTAATTCTGTGTAGGAAAAAAACCTGTGTTCCCTAATGCACACCGAGTGAATAATATTACTATATAATAATAGTCAGATAATACGGAGATCTTAGTTGCGTATATCTGCAGATATAGGGTTAAGCCCCCAGGCCGATCGACAAGGCTTCTCCGTCACTGGGGGTCCCTAATACTAGGTATGGGCCTGGGGTGCAGGACCCCACAATGTCGGCACAGGTCGGCCACCCCAGGTCAGCACACAGGTGAAAATTGATAGGGGTTAATAAGAAGCACAGAAGTGCTATGTAAGTGGTGTGATTAAAATAATATATACAAAGTGATAGGAAAAATAATAAGTGTTAATAAAGTGTTAGGGTGTGCCGACCTGCAGCAGCCCACCCATACCGACACAGGGGCCACTGCACCCCACACCCACCCCATAAATAATTACATATATATATCTGGGTTAAATTCCCAGTGTAAGGCCACATGGTAATGGCACCTACAGCATCTGAGAGCCAGCTTACCTGGGGATACCCCTGGCTTCCCCTTTGGCACTACTAGAGTCAGCAATCCCTCCTAATGCTGACCCATTTGTGCCTCTCTATATACAATACACAAGGTGGAAAGCTGCTCAATCAGATTGTAATGTCACTCAGGTGCTAAAAGGGGAGGGGTAATTCTGTGTAGGAAAAAAACCTGTGTTCCCTAATGCACACCGAGTGAATAATATTACTATATAATAATAGTCAGATAATACGGAGATCTTAGTTGCGTATATCTGCAGATATAGGGTTAAGCCCCCAGGCCGATCGACAAGGCTTCTCCGTCACTGGGGGTCCCTAATACTAGGTATGGGCCTGGGGTGCAGGACCCCACAATGTCGGCACAGGTCGGCCACCCCAGGTCAGCACACAGGTGAAAATTGATAGGGGTTAATAAGAAGCACAGAAGTGCTATGTAAGTGGTGTGATTAAAATAATATATACAAAGTGATAGGAAAAATAATAAGTGTTAATAAAGTGTTAGGGTGTGCCGACCTGCAGCAGCCCACCCATACCGACACAGGGGCCTCTGCACCCCACACCCACCCCATAAATAATTACATATATATATTATATATATCTGGGTTAAATTCCCAGTGTAAGGCCACATGGTAATGGCACCTACAGCATCTGAGAGCCAGCTTACCTGGGGATACCCCTGGCTTCCCCTTTGGCACTACTAGAGTCAGCAATCCCTCCTAATGCTGACCCATTTGTGCCTCTCTATATACAATACACAAGGTGGAAAGCTGCTCAATCAGATTGTAATGTCACCCAGGTGCTAAAAGGGGAGGGGTAATTCTGTGTAGGAAAAAAAAAACTGTGTTCCCTAATGCACACCGAGTGAATAATATTACTATATAATAATAGTCAGATAATACGGAGATCTTAGTTGCGTATATCTGCAGATATAGGGTTAAGCCCCCAGGCCGATCGACAAGGCTTCTCCGTCACTGGGGGTCCCTAATACTAGGTATGGGCCTGGGGTGCAGGACCCCACAATGTCGGCACAGGTCGGCCACCCCAGGTCAGCACACAGGTGAAAATTGATAGGGGTTAATAAGAAGCACAGAAGTGCTATGTAAGTGATGTGATTAAAATAATATATACAAAGTGATAGGAAAAATAATAAGTGTTAATAAAGTGTTAGGGTGTGCCGACCTGCAGCAGCCCACCCATACCGACACAGGGGCCACTGCACCCCACACCCACCCCATAAATAATTACATATATATATATCTGGGTTAAATTCCCAGTGTAAGGCCACATGGTAATGGCACCTACAGCATCTGAGAGCCAGCTTACCTGGGGATACCCCTGGCTTCCCCTTTGGCACTACTAGAGTCAGCAATCCCTCCTAATGCTGACCCATTTGTGCCTCTCTATATACAATACACAAGGTGGAAAGCTGCTCAATCAGATTGTAATGTCACTCAGGTGCTAAAAGGGGAGGGGTAATTCTGTGTAGGAAAAAAACCTGTGTTCCCTAATGCACACCGAGTGAATAATATTACTATATAATAATAGTCAGATAATACGGAGATCTTAGTTGCGTATATCTGCAGATATAGGGTTAAGCCCCCAGGCCGATCGACAAGGCTTCTCCGTCACTGGGGGTCCCTAATACTAGGTATGGGCCTGGGGTGCAGGACCCCACAATGTCGGCACAGGTCGGCCACCCCAGGTTAGCACACAGGTGAAAATTGATAGGGGTTAATAAGAAGCACAGAAGTGCTATGTAAGTGGTGTGATTAAAATAATATATACAAAGTGATAGGAAAAATAATAAGTGTTAATAAAGTGTTAGGGTGTGCCGACCTGCAGCAGCCCACACATACCGACACAGGGGCCACTGCACCCCACACCCACCCCATAAATAATTACATATATATATCTGGGTTAAATTCCCAGTGTAAGGCCACATGGTAATGGCACCTACAGCATCTGAGAGCCAGCTTACCTGGGGATACCCCTGGCTTCCCCTTTGGCACTACTAGTGTCAGCAATCCCTCCTAATGCTGACCCATTTGTGCCTCTCTATATACAATACACAAGGTGGAAAGCTGCTCAATCAGATTGTAATGTCACTCAGGTGCTAAAAGGGGAGGGGTAATTCTGTGTAGGAAAAAAAAACTGTGTTCCCTAATGCACACCGAGTGAATAATATTACTATATAATAATAGTCAGATAATACGGAGATCTTAGTTGCGTATATCTGCAGATATAGGGTTAAGCCCCCAGGCCGAACGACAAGGCTTCTCCGTCACTGGGGGTCCCTAATACTAGGTATGGGCCTGGGGTGCAGGACCCCACAATGTCGGCACAGGTCGGCCACCCCAGGTCAGCACACAGGTGAAAATTGATAGGGTTAATAAGAAGCACAGAAGTGCTATGTAAGTGGTGTGATTAAAATAATATATACAAAGTGATAGGAAAAATAATAAGTGTTAATAAAGTGTTAGGGTGTGCCGACCTGCAGCAGCCCACCCATACCGACACAGGGGCCACTGCACCCCACACCCACCCCATAAATAATTACATATATATATCTGGGTTAAATTCCCAGTGTAAGGCCACATGGTAATGGCACCTACAGCATCTGAGAGCCAGCTTACCTGGGGATACCCCTGGCTTCCCCTTTGGCACTACTAGAGTCAGCAATCCCTCCTAATGCTGACCCATTTGTGCCTCTCTATATACAATACACAAGGTGGAAAGCTGCTCAATCAGATTGTAATGTCACTCAGGTGCTAAAAGGGGAGGGGTAATTCTGTGTAGGAAAAAAACCTGTGTTCCCTAATGCACACCGAGTGAATAATATTACTATATAATAATAGTCAGATAATACGGAGATCTTAGTTGCGTATATCTGCAGATATAGGGTTAAGCCCCCAGGCCGATCGACAAGGCTTCTCCGTCACTGGGGGTCCCTAATACTAGGTATGGGCCTGGGGTGCAGGACCCCACAATGTCGGCACAGGTCGGCCACCCCAGGTCAGCACACAGGTGAAAATTGATAGGGGTTAATAAGAAGCACAGAAGTGCTATGTAAGTGGTGTGATTAAAATAATATATACAAAGTGATAGGAAAAATAATAAGTGTTAATAAAGTGTTAGGGTGTGCCGACCTGCAGCAGCCCACCCATACCGACACAGGGGCCACTGCACCCCACACCCACCCCATAAATAATGACATATATATATCTGGGTTAAATTCCCAGTGTAAGGCCACATGGTAATGGCACCTACAGCATCTGAGAGCCAGCTTACCTGGGGATACCCCTGGCTTCCCCTTTGGCACTACTAGAGTCAGCAATCCCTCCTAATGCTGACCCATTTGTGCCTCTCTATATACAATACACAAGGTGGAAAGCTGCTCAATCAGATTGTAATGTCACTCAGGTGCTAAAAGGGGAGGGGTAATTCTGTGTAGGAAAAAAACCTGTGTTCCCTAATGCACACCGAGTGAATAATATTACTATATAATAATAGTCAGATAATACGGAGATCTTAGTTGCGTATATCTGCAGATATAGGGTTAAGCCCCCAGGCCGATCGACAAGGCTTCTCCGTCACTGGGGGTCCCTAATACTAGGTATGGGCCTGGGGTGCAGGACCCCACAATGTCGGCACAGGTCGGCCACCCCAGGTCAGCACACAGGTGAAAATTGATAGGGGTTAATAAGAAGCACAGAAGTGCTATGTAAGTGGTGTGATTAAAATAATATATACAAAGTGATAGGAAAAATAATAAGTGTTAATAAAGTGTTAGGGTGTGCCGACCTGCAGCAGCCCACCCATACCGACACAGGGGCCACTGCACCCCACACCCACCCCATAAATAATTACATATATATATCTGGGTTAAATTCCCAGTGTAAGGCCACATGGTAATGGCACCTACAGCATCTGAGAGCCAGCTTACCTGGGGATACCCCTGGCTTCCCCTTTGGCACTACTAGAGTCAGCAATCCCTCCTAATGCTGACCCATTTGTGCCTCTCTATATACAATACACAAGGTGGAAAGCTGCTCAATCAGATTGTAATGTCACTCAGGTGCTAAAAGGGGAGGGGTAATTCTGTGTAGGAAAAAAAAACTGTGTTCCCTAATGCACACCGAGTGAATAATATTACTATATAATAATAGTCAGATAATACGGAGATCTTAGTTGCGTATATCTGCAGATATAGGGTTAAGCCCCCAGGCCGATCGACAAGGCTTCTCCGTCACTGCGGGTCCCTAATACTAGGTATGGGCCTGGGGTGCAGGACCCCACAATGTCGGCACAGGTCGGCCACCCCAGGTCAGCACACAGGTGAAAATTGATAGGGGTTAATAAGAAGCACAGAAGTGCTATGTAAGTGGTGTGATTAAAATAATATATACAAAGTGATAGGAAAAATAATAAGTGTTAATAAAGTGTTAGGGTGTGCCGACCTGCAGCAGCCCACCCATACCGACACAGGGGCCACTGCACCCCACACCCACCCCATAAATAATTACATATATATATCTGGGTTAAATTCCCAGTGTAAGGCCACATGGTAATGGCACCTACAGCATCTGAGAGCCAGCTTACCTGGGGATACCCCTGGCTTCCCCTTTGGCACTACTAGAGTCAGCAATCCCTCCTAATGCTGACCCATTTGTGCCTCTCTATATACAATACACAAGGTGGAAAGCTGCTCAATCAGATTGTAATGTCACTCAGGTGCTAAAGGGGGAGGGGTAATTCTGTGTAGGAAAAAAAACTGTGTTCCCTAATGCACACCGAGTGAATAATATTACTATATAATAATAGTCAGATAATACGGAGATCTTAGTTGCGTATATCTGCAGATATAGGGTTAAGCCCCCAGGCCGATCGACAAGGCTTCTCCGTCACTGGGGGTCCCTAATACTAGGTATGGGCCTGGGGTGCAGGACCCCACAATGTCGGCACAGGTCGGCCACCCCAGGTCAGCACACAGGTGAAAATTGATAGGGGTTAATAAGAAGCACAGAAGTGCTATGTAAGTGGTGTGATTAAAATAATATATACAAAGTGATAGGAAAAATAATAAGTGTTAATAAAGTGTTAGGGTGTGCCGACCTGCAGCAGCCCACCCATACCGACACAGGGGCCACTGCACCCCACACCCACCCCATAAATAATTACATATATATATCTGGGTTAAATTCCCAGTGTAAGGCCACATGGTAATGGCACCTACAGCATCTGAGAGCCAGCTTACCTGGGGATACCCCTGGCTTCCCCTTTGGCACTACTAGAGTCAGCAATCCCTCCTAATGCTGACCCATTTGTGCCTCTCTATATACAATACACAAGGTGGAAAGCTGCTCAATCAGATTGTAATGTCACTCAGGTGCTAAAAGGGGAGGGGTAATTCTGTGTAGGAAAAAAAAACTGTGTTCCCTAATGCACACCGAGTGAATAATATTACTATATAATAATAGTCAGATAATACGGAGATCTTAGTTGCGTATATCTGCAGATATAGGGTTAAGCCCCCAGGCCGATCGACAAGGCTTCTCCGTCACTGGGGGTCCCTAATACTAGGTATGGGCCTGGGGTGCAGGACCCCACAATGTCGGCACAGGTCGGCCACCCCAGGTCAGCACACAGGTGAAAATTGATAGGGGTTAATAAGAAGCACAGAAGTGCTATGTAAGTGGTGTGATTAAAATAATATATACAAAGTGATAGGAAAAATAATAAGTGTTAATAAAGTGTTAGGGTGTGCCGACCTGCAGCAGCCCACCCATACCGACACAGGGGCCACTGCACCCCACACCCACCCCATAAATAATTACATATATATATCTGGGTTAAATTCCCAGTGTAAGGCCACATGGTAATGGCACCTACAGCATCTGAGAGCCAGCTTACCTGGGGATACCCCTGGCTTCCCCTTTGGCACTACTAGAGTCAGCAATCCCTCCTAATGCTGACCCATTTGTGCCTCTCTATATACAATACACAAGGTGGAAAGCTGCTCAATCAGATTGTAATGTCACTCAGGTGCTAAAGGGGGAGGGGTAATTCTGTGTAGGAAAAAAAACTGTGTTCCCTAATGCACACCGAGTGAATAATATTACTATATAATAATAGTCAGATAATACGGAGATCTTAGTTGCGTATATCTGCAGATATAGGGTTAAGCCCCCAGGCCGATCGACAAGGCTTCTCCGTCACTGGGGGTCCCTAATACTAGGTATGGGCCTGGGGTGCAGGACCCCACAATGTCGGCACAGGTCGGCCACCCCAGGTCAGCACACAGGTGAAAATTGATAGGGGTTAATAAGAAGCACAGAAGTGCTATGTAAGTGGTGTGATTAAAATAATATATACAAAGTGATAGGAAAAATAAGTGTTAATAAAGTGTTAGGGTGTGCCGACCTGCAGCAGCCCACCCATACCGACACAGGGGCCACTGCACCCCACACCCACCCCATAAATAATTACATATATATATCTGGGTTAAATTCCCAGTGTAAGGCCACATGGTAATGGCACCTACAGCATCTGAGAGCCAGCTTACCTGGGGATACCCCTGGCTTCCCCTTTGGCACTACTAGAGTCAGCAATCCCTCCTAATGCTGACCCATTTGTGCCTCTCTATATACAATACACAAGGTGGAAAGCTGCTCAATCAGATTGTAATGTCACTCAGGTGCTAAAAGGGGAGGGGTAATTCTGTGTAGGAAAAAAAACTGTGTTCCCTAATGCACACTGAGTGAATAATATTACTATATAATAATAGTCAGATAATACGGAGATCTTAGTTGCGTATATCTGCAGATATAGGGTTAAGCCCCCAGGCCGATCGACAAGGCTTCTCCGTCACTGGGGGTCCCTAATACTAGGTATGGGCCTGGGGTGCAGGACCCCACAATGTCGGCACAGGTCGGCCACCCCAGGTCAGCACACAGGTGAAAATTGATAGGGGTTAATAAGAAGCACAGAAGTGCTATGTAAGTGGTGTGATTAAAATAATATATACAAAGTGATAGGAAAAATAATAAGTGTTAATAAAGTGTTAGGGTGTGCCGACCTGCAGCAGCCCACCCATACCGTCACAGGGGCCACTGCACCCCACACCCACCCCATAAATAATTACATATATATATATCTGGGTTAAATTCCCAGTGTAAGGCCACATGGTAATGGCACCTACAGCATCTGAGAGCCAGCTTACCTGGGGATACCCCTGGCTTCCCCTTTGGCACTACTAGAGTCAGCAATCCCTCCTAATGCTGACCCATTTGTGCCTCTCTATATACAATACACAAGGTGGAAAGCTGCTCAATCAGATTGTAATGTCACTCAGGTGCTAAAAGGGGAGGGGTAATTCTGTGTAGGAAAAAAACTGTGTTCCCTAATGCACACCGAGTGAATAATATTACTATATAATAATAGTCAGATAATACGGAGATCTTAGTTGCGTATATCTGCAGATATAGGGTTAATCCCCTAGGCCGATCGACAAGGCTTCTCCGTCACTTGGGGTCCCTAATACTAGGTATGGGCCTGGGGTGCAGGACCCCTCAATGTCGGCACAGGTCGGCCACCCCAGGTCAGCACACAGGTGAAAATTGATAGGGGTTAATAAGAAGCACAGAAGTGCTATGTAAGTGGTGTGATTAAAATAATATATACAAAGTGATAGGAAAAATAAAAAGTGTTAATAAAGTGTTAGGGTGTGCCGACCTGCAGCAGCCCACCCATACCGACACAGGGGCCACTGCACCCCACACCCACCCCATAAATAATTACATATATATATATATGGGTTAAATTCCCAGTGTAAGGCCACATGGTAATGGCACCTACAGCATCTGAGAGCCAGCTTACCTGGGGATACCCCTGGCTTCCCCTTTGGCACTACTAGAGTCAGCAATCCCTCCTAATGCTGACCCATTTGTGCCTCTCTATATACAATACACAAGGTGGAAAGCTGCTCAATCAGATTGTAATGTCACTCAGGTGCTAAAGGGGGAGGGGTAATTCTGTGTAGGAAAAAAAACTGTGTTCCCTAATGCACACCGAGTGAATAATATTACTATATAATAATAGTCAGATAATACGGAGATCTTAGTTGCGTATATCTGCAGATATAGGGTTAAGCCCCCAGGCCGATCGACAAGGCTTCTCCGTCACTGGGGGTCCCTAATACTAGGTATGGGCCTGGGGTGCAGGACCCCACAATGTCGGCACAGGTCGGCCACCCCAGGTCAGCACACAGGTGAAAATTGATAGGGGTTAATAAGAAGCACAGAAGTGCTATGTAAGTGGTGTGATTAAAATAATATATACAAAGTGATAGGAAAAATAAGTGTTAATAAAGTGTTAGGGTGTGCCGACCTGCAGCAGCCCACCCATACCGACACAGGGGCCACTGCACCCCACACCCACCCCATAAATAATTACATATATATATCTGGGTTAAATTCCCAGTGTAAGGCCACATGGTAATGGCACCTACAGCATCTGAGAGCCAGCTTACCTGGGGATACCCCTGGCTTCCCCTTTGGCACTACTAGAGTCAGCAATCCCTCCTAATGCTGACCCATTTGTGCCTCTCTATATACAATACACAAGGTGGAAAGCTGCTCAATCAGATTGTAATGTCACTCAGGTGCTAAAAGGGGAGGGGTAATTCTGTGTAGGAAAAAAAACTGTGTTCCCTAATGCACACCGAGTGAATAATATTACTATATAATAATAGTCAGATAATACGGAGATCTTAGTTGCGTATATCTGCAGATATAGGGTTAAGCCCCCAGGCCGATGGACAAGGCTTCTCCGTCACTGGGGGTCCCTAATACTAGGTATGGGCCTGGGGTGCAGGACCCCACAATGTCGGCACAGGTCGGCCACCCCAGGTCAGCACACAGGTGAAAATTGATAGGGGTTAATAAGAAGCACAGAAGTGCTATGTAAGTGGTGTGATTAAAATAATATATACAAAGTGATAGGAAAAATAATAAGTGTTAATAAAGTGTTAGGGTGTGCCGACCTGCAGCAGCCCACCCATACCGACACAGGGGCCACTGCACCCCACACCCACCCCATAAATAATTACATATATATATCTGGGTTAAATTCCCAGTGTAAGGCCACATGGTAATGGCACCTACAGCATCTGAGAGCCAGCTTACCTGGGGATACCCCTGGCTTCCCTTTTGGCACTACTAGAGTCAGCAATCCCTCCTAATGCTGACCCATTTGTGCCTCTCTATATACAATACACAAGGTGGAAAGCTGCTCAATCAGATTGTAATGTCACTCAGGTGCTAAAAGGGGAGGGGTAATTCTGTGTAGGAAAAAAAAACTGTGTTCCCTAATGCACACCGAGTGAATAATATTACTATATAATAATAGTCAGATAATACGGAGATCTTAGTTGCGTATATCTGCAGATATAGGGTTAAGCCCCCAGGCCGATGGACAAGGCTTCTCCGTCACTGGGGGTCCCTAATACTAGGTATGGGCCTGGGGTGCAGGACCCCACAATGTCGGCACAGGTCGGCCACCCCAGGTCAGCACACAGGTGAAAATTGATAGGGGTTAATAAGAAGCACGTTGGCACCAATGACAAAGTTAGCAGAAGGTGGGATGTCCTTAAGAAAGACTATAGGGACTTAGGAAAGAAACTGAAGGCAAGGACATCTAAGGTAATATTCTCGGAATTATTACCCGTGCCACGCGCTAGTCCAGGGAGGCAGAGGGAGATTAGGGAGGTAAATGTGTGGCTTAGGGATTGGTGCAGGAAAGAGGGGTTTGTGTTCCTGGAACACTGGGCGGACTTCTCAGTCAGACGCCATCTCTTTTGTCGTGACGGATTGCACCTGACTGAGGAGGGGGCAGCGGTGCTGAGGGGAAGGATGGTTAGAAGGTTGGAGGAGATTTTAAACTAGGAGCCTGGGGGGAGGGTTTAGCTAAAAACTACGGGTCATGTAGTGAGAATAGTGGGGATGGCGGTAGTAAACAAAATGGGGGAGAAGTTGGGGGGAGGGTAAGAGCAGGCAGTAAGGTTATTAACATGGGTACTAAAAGGGATTTTACCAAAGCACGAACCAATGACGATTACAGGTCATCCTTGCCACATAAGGTGAAAGATGTCCCTAATGCAAGGGAAAATACTTATCTTAGTTGTATGTATGTAAACGCCAGAAGCATTACTGGTAAAAAGGGTGAACTAGAAATACTTGCAGCAAGCAAACAGTATGATATTATAGGCATTACTGAAACTTGGTGGGATGAATCTCATGATTGGACAGTCAATCTAGAGGGCTATACACTGTTTAGGAGAGACAGACTAAATAAAAAGGGTGGAGGGGTGTGTCTGTACGTAAAGCCGTTTTTAAAACCTAATATATGGGAAGATACTCAGGAGGGTACTGTAGACACTGTTGAGACACTATGGGTAGAAATTGCATGCGGGGAAAAAGGAACAAAAAAGTTAGTATTGGGTGTATGCTATAGGCCGCCTGGTATCAACGCATCTGATGATGAATTGTTACTAAAGCAAATTGAAAAAGCAGCAGGAGTAGGAGACATAGTAGTGATGGGAGATTTTAACTATCCAGAGATAAACTGGAAAAACGATTCATGTGATACTGCTAGGGGCAGTATGTTTTTAAACACACTAAATGATAACTACCTAGTCCAACTAATTGAGGAACCAACTAGGTACAATGCAATCTTAGACCTGGTATTAACAAACAATCAGGATTTGGTATCGGGTATTATAGTAGGGGAACCCATAGGAAACAGCGACCATAATATGGTCACCTTCAATATCAGTTTCTACAAACAGCCCTATACTGGCTCAACTAGGACTTTAAATTTTAGCAAAGCAAATTTTGAAATGATGAGGGTATTTTTCAGGGATATTGAATGGGAAGGTTTGTTTTTAGGAAAAAATACTACGGAGAAATGGGAGGTACTAAAATTCCTGCTAGCTAAAAATACACTCAAATATATTCCTATGAGTAGCAAAAAAGGGAATAAAAATCATAAACCGATGTGGCTTAACAAAAAGATTAAGGAACTTATGGGCAAGAAAAGGCGAGCATTTAAAAAATACAAATCTGACGGGGAAGCAGAGTCATTTCAGCACTATAAGGAATGTAACAAAAATTGCAAAAAGGAAATAAGAGCGGCTAAAGTAGAAACTGAAAAACTAGTAGCAAAGGAAAGCAAATCAAATCCCAAAAAATTCTTTAAATACATCAATAGCAAGAGATTAAAAAAGGAGAGTATAGGCCCTTTGAAGGACACGTTGGGAGTCTTAAGCAAAAATGATAATGACATAGCGAACACACTAAATGAGTTTTTTTCAACAGTATTCACTAGAGAGGACCCAATTCAGGGACTGACACACAATCTCAATAAGGACAATAACACACTGATAGGTACTTATTTAAGCGAGGAAGTAGTCTGTCACCGATTAAAACATTTAAAGATTAATAAATCACCAGGGCCCGATGGTATTCATCCAAGGGTTCTAATGGAGCTTCACTCTGAACTGGCAAAACCGCTATCTCTGATCTTTGAGGATTCAGTTATATCAGGTATGGTACCCAAAGACTGGCGTATAGCGGAAGTAGTGCCTATATTCAAAAAGGGAAGTAAAGCTGAACCAGGTAATTATAGACCAGTTAGTCTTACATCTATAGTGGGGAAAGTATTGGAAGGTATTCTAAGAGATAGTATTCAGAAGTTCCTTGAAACCAATAAGGTCATTAAAAGGAATCAACATGGGTTTATGAAGGACAGATCCTGTCAAACCAACTTACTTGGCTTTTATGAAACAGTAAGCGCAAACCTAGATCAGGGTAAAGACGTGGATGTAATCTTTTTAGACTTTGCCAAAGCGTTTGATACTGTACCTCACATGAGACTTATATACAAGCTACAAGAATCAGGGCTAGGAAGCACAATATGCACTTGGGTCAAAAACTGGTTAGATAATAGGAAGCAGCGCGTTGTGGTTAATGGATATTTTTCAACTTGGACTGAAGTGCTAAGTGGTGTGCCGCAAGGCTCAGTATTAGGACCGCTATTGTTCAATATTTTCATTAACGACCTAACAGAAGGTCTAGAGAGCATGGTGTCAATTTTTGCAGATGATACCAAATTGTGTAAGGCTATAAATACAGAGGAGGATGCCGAGTCTCTTCAGAACGACTTAGTTAAATTAGAAGCATGGGCAGCCAAATGGAGAATGCGCTTCAACACAGACAAGTGTAAGGTAATGCACTGTGGTAACAAGAACAAAAATTACACCTACCTACTAAATGGGGTAAAACTAGGGGATTCTGTACTGGAAAAGGACTTAGGTGTCCTCATAGATAGCAAGCTAAGCAGTAGTACCCAAAGTAGGACTGCAGCAAAGAAGGCTAATAAGATATTAGCATGCATAAAACGGGGTATTGATGCTAGGGACGAGAGTATTATACTCCCATTATATAAATCCCTAGTGAGGCCACACCTTGAATACTGTGTACAGTTCTGGGCACCGTACTACAAAAAGGATATCCTGGAGCTTGAAAAGGTACAAAGGAGGGCGACCAAACTAATTAAGGGCATGGAGACGATGGAATACAAGGAAAGGCTTGAAAGACTAGGCATGTTTACATTGGAAAAGCGGAGACTAAGAGGGGATATGATCAACATCTACAAATATATAAGGGGACAATACTCAGAGCTTGCGCGGGACCTGTTTTTGGTTAGATCAACACAGAGGACTCGTGGACACTCGCTCAGGTTAGAGGAGAGGAGATTCCGCACAATACGGCGTAAAGGCTTTTTCACGGTAAGGACAATACGTGTTTGGAATTCCCTGCCCGAGGGAGTTGTAATGGCGGAATCTGTCAACACCTTTAAGAATGGGTTAGATAAATTCCTATTGGATAAGGATATCCAGGGGTATGGTGCATAGTCATGCATTATAGTTACTATTTAGTCAAATCATCATGCAGAGGACACCACAAATAGGTTGAACTCGATGGACAATTGTCTTTTTTCAACCTCAGATACTATGTTACTATGTTACTATGTATAATAACACTGCACATTATACATATACAGTATATATAGAGATAGAGGTTATTGGTATATAGTCCCTAGTGTATCATGTATATAACCTAGGACAGTATCCCTGCTGTATAATAACACTGCACATTATACATATACAGTATGTATAGAGATAGATGTTATTGGTATATAGTCCCTAGTGTATCATGTATATAACCTAGGACAGAGTCCCTGCTGTATAATAACACTGCACATTATACATATACAGTATATATAGAGATAGATGTTAGTGGTATAGAGTCCCTAGCGTATCATGTGTATAACCTAGGACATAGTCCCTGCTGTATAATAACACTGCACATTATACATATACAGTATATATAGAGATAGATGTTAGTGGTATATAGTCCTTAGTGTATCATGTATATAACCTAGGACAGTATCCCTGCTGTATAATAACACTGCACATTATACATATACAGCAGACTTGCCTACCTTCCCGTGCAGAGCCAGAATAAGGGGGGGGGGGGGGGGGGGGGGCTGGGGGATACGTACCCCGGGCCCGCCTTTCCAAAAGTGCCCCCTGCCACACCGCAGATCGGATCTCTCTTCCGATCCAATCTGCGGTGCTGTGCTCCCCGGCTCCCATCCTCACTGCAGCAGATGCACACAGACAGGACAGTTGAGCTGAGCGACGACTCAGCTGTCCAATAATGTATGAATGAAACAGCCTGCGTGCCCAGCCAATGACTGAGCGGCAGGCTGCTTCATTCATACTTTATTGGACAGCTGAGCCATCGCTCAGCTCAGCTGTCCTGTCTGTGCGCCCGCTGCTGCAGAGGGGACGGGAGTGCAGGGCAGGAGGTACTTGTTCCCTTCAAGATTACATAACTTTAACATGAAGACCGCTGACAGGTGATGGTGGGGGCGCGCGGAAGAGAACTTCTCTACTGGCCACTTCTCCACTCTTGTTCACTCTCCAGCTGGTAAAGGATTGCTTCAGTCTCTGAAACTGTGACTGAATACTGTGCGGAGTGTTAATGGAACATATGTAATGGATATACAGTAGCTGTATAAAGAAAGGGAATTTATTGCTATTAAAAATATTGTATATTTTTAGTCAATGGAACAATTATGTGTCCAATGATATAGGAGTATTGTGCGTATTATATATCCCAATCACCTTCTCACTAGAGATGTGCACCGGAAATTTTTCGGGTTTTGGGTTCGGTTCCGCGGCCGTGTTTTGGGTTCGAACGCGTTTTGACAAAACCTCACCGAATATTTTTTGTCGGATTTGGGTGTGTTTTGGATTCGGGTGTTTTTTTCAAGAAACCCTAAAATGCAGCTTAAATCATAGAATTTGGGGGTCATTTTGATCCCAAAGTATTATTAACCTCAATAACCATAATTTCCACTCATTTTCAGTCTATTCTGAACACCTCACACCTATTCTGAACACCTTTTTAGTCCTAAAATTTGCACCGAGGTCGCTGGATGGCTAAGCTAAGCGACCCAAGTGGCCGACACAAACACCTGGCCCATCTAGGAGTGGCACTGCAGTGTCACGCAGAATGACCCTTCCAAAAAACACCCCCCAAACAGCACATGACGCAAAGAAGAAAAAAAAGAGGCGCAATGAGGTAGCTGTGTGACTAAGATAAGCGACCCTAGTGGCCGACACAAACACCTGGCCCATCTAGGAGTGGCACTGCAGTGTCACGCAGGATGGCCCTTCCAAAAAATACTCCCCAAACAGCACATGACGCAAAGAAAAATGAAAGAAAAAAGAGGTGCAAGAGGGAATTGTCCTTGGGCCCTCCCACCCACCCTTATGTTGTATAAACAGGACATGCACACTTAACCAACCCATCATTTCAGTGACAGGGTCTGCCACACGACTGTGACTGAAATGACGGGTTGGTTTGGACCCCCACCAAAAAAGAAGCAATTAATCTCTCCTTGCACAAACTGACTCTACAGAGGCAAGATGTCCACCTCATCATCAACCTCCGATTCATCACCGTGTACATCCCCCTCCTCACAGATTATCAATTCGTCCCCACTGGAATCCACCATCTCAGCTCCCTGTGTACTTTGTGGAGGCAATTGCTGCTAGTGAATGTCTCCACGGAGGAATTGATTATAATTAATTTTAATGAACATCATCTTCTCCACATTTTCTGGAAGTAACCTCGTACGCCGATTGCTGACAAGGTGAGCGGCGGCACTAAACACTCTTTCGGAGTACACACTTGTGGGAGGGCAACTTAGGTAGAATAAAGCCAGTTTGTGCAAGGGCCTCCAAATTGCCTCTTTTTCCTGCCAGTATACGTATGGACTGTCTGACGTGCCTACTTGGATGCGGTCACTCATATAATCCTCCACCATTCTTTCAATGGTGAGAGAATCATATGCAGTGACAGTAGACGACATGTCCGTAATCGTTGGCAGGTCCTTCAATCCGGACCAGATGTCAGCATCAGCAGTCGCTCCAGACTGCCCTGCATCACCGCCAGCGGGTGGGCTCGGAATTCTGAGCCTTTTCCTCGCACCCCTAGTTGCAGGAGAATGTGAAGGAGGAGATGTTGACAGGTCGCGTTCCGCTTGACTTGACAAATTTCTCACCAGCAGTTCTTTGAACCCCTGCAGACTTGTGTCTGCCGGAAAGAGAGATACAATGTAGGTTTTAAATCTAGGTGGCCAAAATGTAGTGCTCTGATTTCAACAGATTGACCACCCGTGAATCCTGGTTAAGCGAATTAAGGGCTCCATCCACAAGTCCCACATGCCTAGCAGAATCGCTCTGTGTTAGCTCCTCCTTCAATGTCTCCAGCTTCTTCTGCAAAAGCCTGATGAGGGGAATGACCTGACTCAGGCTGGCAGTGTCTGAACTGACTTCACGTGTGGCAAGTTCAAAAGGTTGCAGAACCTTGCACAACGTTGAAATCATTCTCCACTGCGCTTGAGACAGGTGCATTCCACCTCCTATATCGTGGTCAGATGTATAGGCTTGAATGGCCTTTTGCTGCTCCTCCAACCTCTGAAGCATATAGAGGGTTGAATTCCACCTCGTTACCACTTCTTGCTTCAGATGATGGCAGGGCAGGTTCAGGCGTTTTTGGTGTTGCTACAGTCTTCTGTACGTGGTGCCTGTACGCCGAAAGTGTCCCGCAATTCTTCTGGCCACCGACAGCATCTCTTGCACGCCCCTGTCGTTTTTTAAATAATTCTGCACCACCAAATTCAAGGTATGTGCAAAACATGGGACGTGCTGGAATTTGCCCAGATATAATGCATGCACAATATTGCTGGCGTTGTCCGATGCCACAAATCCACAGGAGAGTCCAATTGGGGTAAGCCATTCTACGATGATCTTCCTCAGTTGCCGTAAGAGGTTTTCAGCTGTGTGCGTATTCTGGAAAGCGGTGATACAAAGCGTAGCCTGCCTAGGAAAGAGTTGGTGTTTGCGAGATGCTGCTACTGGTGCCGCCGCTGCTGTTCTTGCGGCGGGAGTCAATACATCTACCCAGTGGGCTGTCACCGTCATATAGTCCTGAGTCTGCCCTGCTCCACTTGTCCACATGTCCGTGGTTAAGTGGACATTGGGTAAAACTGCATTTTTTAGGACACTGATGAGTCTTTTTCTGAGGTCTGTGTACATTTTCGGTATCGCCTGCCTAGAGAAATGGAACCTAGATGGTATTTGGTACCGGGGACACAGTACCTCAAACAAGTCTATAGTTGGCTCTGCAGTAATGATGGATACCGGAACCACGTTTCTCACCGCCCAGGATGCCAAGGCCTCAGTTATCCGCTTTGCAGCAGGATGACTGCTGTGATATTTCATCTTCCTCGCAAAAGACTGTTGGACAGTCAATTGCTTACTGGAAGTAGTAAAAGTGGTCTTCCGACTTCCCCTCTGGGATGATCGACTCCCAGCAGCAACAACAGCAGCGCCAGCTGCAGTAGGCGTTACACGCAAGGATGCATCGGAGGAATCCCAGGCAGGAGAGGACTCGTCAGAATTGCCAGTGACATGGCCTGCAGGACTATTGGCATTCCTGGAAATTAACAATAATGTATTAAAAACGTGATAAAACAAATAAACAGAGATACAGTGAATGGATGGGAACCGGGTGCTTTCATAAAGTGCTTTCCGTGCTCAGAGTCCTTCTTAAATAGAGGGAAAATCTCTCACCATAGTTCATAGCCGCGGTGGGCTAGCTTTAAAGAGATAGCTGGGGTCCTAGGCTGAATTGCCCAGCACCACCGCAGCAGGCGTATCAGCTTACAGTCACCGGTTCCCGAGTATCCACCACGTCTGTCCTCATCCAATTAACGCGTTTCGGTCTGGTATTGGCCTTTCTCAAAGTTGGATGAGGGATGTCCTCAATGCTGGCTTTTTATTTCATTACTAATTGCTGTATAACAACCGGTAATTCGTTCCTCCTGCTACTTCCGGGTTCGTCAACCGGGAGTAAGGCGCATGCGTTCCAAATACCGGGGAAGATATTATTTGTGTTCCACTGGCGATTCGGCTATGTCCTCTCACGACTTCCGCATATCCATGCTTGAAGGTCACATGTTTGCGGGTCAAACATCACCGGAAATTACGTGCTTGCGGTGCAAAACCTCTCTTCCTCCACACGGAATCTCAATTTGATATGCGTTGCACCTTATATTACTGGATAACCTATCCGTTGTTCCATATGTAGATTGGTAATCTGATTTACCCCATCTATACCAAACTAGGTGGTTCTTTATGCTCCCAACCTGTCCATCCCTATTACCAAGATGGGGTAAATTACTTTTGCATGTGTATCCATTCAAAGAGTCCATATATTTAGTGGAGAAAGAAATAAATAGACAAGAGATTAATACATGACAAATTAAATGAATTTAAAATAAATTTAAAATTAATTTAAGAATATTTTAGAAACAATATCAAATTCAAATGGTTAAGCAATTGATAACAAATTGTTAGAAATGGAATGGGGTAGGGAGATAATATACGGAAATATTTATACTAGGAGAATGGAACTGAACATAACTCCTAGAAACAGAATGGAAAAAATCATAAAAACCATTTCAACTCAAAATCAACGTTGAGGCCGTTTGGTTTTATGATGTTTAACATGTAGATCCACTTCATCTCGCTCTTTGCTAATCTGGTTTCTACATTATTACTTCTCCAATCTGGTTTAATTTGTTGTATACCCAAATACCTCTTGATTTGGCCTTCACATTTACCGTGTGTAGTCCTAAAATGTTCTGATAAAGGGTGTGTATCGAGGCCTTTCCGGAAATTATACACGTGTTCTGCCGCTCTTATTTTCAATGGTCTAGACGTTTTTCCAATGTACACGTGCCCACATCCACATTCCAGTAGGTAAATCACATTTTTGGAATGGCATGTTATAAATTCATTTATTTTATACACTTTACCCTTATATTCAAATTCTGTTGTTTTTCTTACCACGTCTTTTTTTGTGGTAGACCGACACATGATACAAGACCCACAACGATGGAACCCTTTATTACACGATCTCACTGTGTTTTTTTCTTGCAGGCTACTTTGTACTACATGGTCCTTAATGGACTTTGCTTTCTTGTAGATGAAAACAGGTTTGGGCGGAAGATAACTTCCCAAAACAGGATCATCCAATAGGATGCGCCAATTGTTTTTAAAGATTTTTTCTATCCTTTTGTAGTTTCCACCATACTGAGTAATGAAGGGCCATTGATAGGGGTTATCTCTACAGGGTTGTGGCTCCTTTACTTTCAAAAGATCTTTTCTTTCGATTTTTTCCACTCTCTTCTTTGCTGCTTCTAATAATGACGGGTCATATCCTTTTTCCAAGAACCTATTCGACATTTCGTCCATTTGCGAATTTAAAATGACAGGGTCTGTGCAGTTCCTCTTCAGACGTTTGTATTGACCCACTGGAATATTATTTAGCCATCTAAAATGATGTTCACTATTTATATGAAGGTAAGCATTAGAATCTGTGGGTTTACGATGCGTTTTTGTGCAAATTCTCTGATCTTGAATATATACCCTTAGATCCAAAAACACCAAATCTTCTTTGCTTTGGGTGTATGTTAAAACAATGTTGAACTGGTTGTTATTTAAAATTTCTTTAAAAGCTTCCAAAGATTCATCATCTCCATTCCAAATACAGAAAATGTCATCAATGAACCGCCACCAGCAAACCAGGCCCGCTCCCTGCCCCCTCACCTGATCTATGGTAAGGCTCTCCCAATAGGCCATGTAGAGGTTTGCATAGCTGGGAGCGAACCTGGTGCCCATGGCGGTCCCCCTAGTTTGTAGGTAATAAGAACCA
The DNA here is from genome assembly GCF_028390025.1 of Pseudophryne corroboree. Taxonomy (NCBI): domain Eukaryota; kingdom Metazoa; phylum Chordata; class Amphibia; order Anura; family Myobatrachidae; genus Pseudophryne; species Pseudophryne corroboree. The sequence continues at coordinate 38,385 of NW_026969175.1, forward strand.
TCGAAATAAAAGTAATTATTCTGAAGAATGAAATCAATCGCTTCCATCAGAAAAGACTTGGTTTCTTCTTTAAAATCACTTTTGTTTAAAAAATATTCGATGGCTATTTTCCCTTTGTCCCAATCAATGATTGTATATAAAGTGCTTACATCTGCGCTCATTAAAGTGCTATTCATTTCCCAAGGTATCTCTTCAAGTTTCCTCTATATCTCCTGTATCCTTCAAATAGGCACTGGTAGTTACTACCAAAGTCTGTAAAAAAGAATCCACCATTGCAGAGAGATTGGACGTGACACTGTTGGTTCCTGTAATTATTGGGCGTCCCTGAGGATTTTTTGCATCCTTGTGTACCTTGGGTAACACATAGATAGTGGGAGTTGAGGGGTTACTCACATTAATGAACTCCTGCTCACTCTCTGTAATTGCTCCACTATCTACTGCCTTTTTTGTTAACATCTTCAATTTTTCAATTATACTTTTTTTGTGGGTCAGATTTCAATTTTTTGTATGTGTCCTGATCTCCCAGCTGTCTGTACACTTCCTTTAGGTAATATTCTTTTGTCATTACTACGACTCCTCCCCCCTTGTCGGCTGGCTTTATTATAATTTCATCATTAGATTGTAATGACTCCATCGCCTGGAATTCCTTTTTGGTAAGGTTCCTTTTCTTCGACCGTGGTATGGTTCTAAGCTCCTTAGACACAATGGAATTGAAGCAATTAATGCTTCCACCTTTTATATGCTGAGGATAGAAGCTAGACTTTTTCTTAAATTTTGAAACCTCAATGGTTTCCTCCTTATTTGACGGCTCCTTACTCAAAAATAATTTTTTAAGAGTGATCTTCCTGATGTATTTTTGGAGATCAATAAAAAGATCAAATGGATTGGGGTCACTAGATGGGGCAAATTTCAGACCCTTTAAAAGTACACTTTGCTCATGAGGGGTCAAGACATGACTACTGAGATTAAATATTTTACTCTCAGTGTCAATGGTACACCCAGTATTTCCTATCTGTGTATTCTCCGTGTCATTGGCTACTTTCTTTTTACACTTTTTTGTGGGGTTCTTATGGGGTTTTATTTCGCCCCCTCTCTTCCCCCTTTTGGTTTTCTTTAAGTGTGTAATGATCATTCCCTCCTTGGGTATCGCCGTCCCCTTCCTAAAAAATGACGGCTATCCCTCGGGGTCGATGGTTTCTCTTGTCTTAAGTTCTCCTCAATATAATTCCCTTCTGTATTGGAATTACCCATTTTTTTTGTACATATCTTTCCTTCTTGTTGTATATTTTGGAGATTGATGGTGATCCCTTCTCCCATCAGGATTATCATATCTCCTTCTTGTGTCAAAACTGGGGGGAGGTTTATCAAATGGTTGCCTTCTATCCCAATTCCGATAATGATTCCTTTCAATGAACCCACTATTCCTATTCATGGGGGAATCTTGAAATTTTCTTTTAGAACCAATGGCTTTTTCCCGCCAAACTGGAGTGGGAACAGCTTGTTGTGTTACCTTCTGTTTCTTAGTGTTCAGTCTAATGGGGTCAGGTAAAAGTCCCCTCTTTAGGTTCATTACAATCTCTCTGAAGTTTGCGTTTCTTCCTATTTTTTAACTCCTTGGTTTCTTTTTCTAGTTTATGGAGTATCTCTTTCTCTCTCTCTTTCACTTCTTTTGAATCAATAAAGGGATCAACTAATACCTTTAAATAACTTCAGAGAGATTGTAATGAACCTAAAGAGGGGACTTTTACCTGACCCCATTAGACTGAACACTAAGAAACAGAAGGTAACACAACAAGCTGTTCCCACTCCAGTTTGGCGGGAAAAAGCCATTGGTTCTAAAAGAAAATTTCAAGATTCCCCCATGAATAGGAATAGTGGGTTCATCGAAAGGAATCATTATCGGAATTGGGATAGAAGGCAACCATTTGATAAACCTCCCCCCAGTTTTGACACAAGAAGGAGATATGATAATCCTGATGGGAGAAGGGATCACCATCAATCTACAAAATATACAACAAGAAGGAAAGATATGTACAAAAAAATGGGTAATTCCAATACAGAAGGGAATTATATTGAGGAGAACTTAAGACAAGAGAAACCATCAACCCCGAGAGATATCCGTCATTTTTTAGGAAGGGGCCGGCGATCCCCAAGGAGGGAATGATCATTACACACTTAAAGAAAACCAAAAGGGGGAAGAGAGGGGGCGAAATAAAACCCCATAAGAACCCCACAAAAAAGTGTAAAAAGAAAGTAGCCAATGACACGGAGAATACACAGATAGGAAATACTGGGTGTACCATTGACACTGAGAGTAAAATATTTAATCTCAGTAGTCATGTCTTGACCCCTCATGAGCAAAGTGTACTTTTAAAGGGTCTGAAATTTGCCCCATCTAGTGACCCCAATCCATTTGATCTTTTTATTGATCTCCAAAAATACATCAGGAAGATCACCCTTAAAAAAATATTTTTGAGTAAGGAGCCGTCAAATAAGGAGGAAACCATTGAGGTTTCAAAATTTAAGAAAAAGTCTAGCTTCTATCCTCAGCATATAAAAGGTGGAAGCATTAATTGCTTCAATTCCATTGTGTCTAAGGAGCTTAGAACCATACCACGGTCGAAGAAAAGGAACCTTACCAAAAAGGAATTCCAGGCGATGGAGTTATTACAATCTAATGATGAAATTATAATAAAGCCAGCCGACAAGGGGGGAGGAGTCGTAGTAATGACAAAAGAATATTACCTAAAGGAAGTGTACAGACAGCTGGGAGATCAGGACACATACAAAAAATTGAAATCTGACCCACAAAAAAAGTATAATTGAAAAATTGAAGATGTTAACAAAAAAGGCAGTAGATAGTGGAGCAATTACAGAGAGTGAGCAGGAGTTCATTAATGTGAGTGACCCCTCAACTCCCACTATCTATGTGTTACCCAAGGTACACAAGGATGCAAAAAATCCTCCGGGACGCCCAATAATTACAGGAACCAACAGTGTCACGTCCAATCTCTCTGCAATGGTGGATTCTTTTTTACAGACTTTGGTAGTAACTACCAGTGTCTATTTGAAGGATACAGGAGATATAGAGGAAACTTGAAGAGATACCTTGGGAAATGAATAGCACTTTAATGAGCGCAGATGTAAGCACTTTATATACAATCATTGATTGGGACAAAGGGAAAATAGCCATCGAATATTTTTTAAACAAAAGTGATTTTAAAGAAGAAACCAAGTCTTTTCTGATGGAAGCGATTGATTTCATTCTTCAGAATAATTACATTTATTTCGATGGTTCTTATTACCTACAAACTAGAGGGACCACCATGGGCACCAGGTTCGCTCCCAGCTATGCAAACCTCTACATGGCCTATTGGGAGAGCCTTACCATAGATCAGGTGAGGGGGCAGGGAGCGGGCCTGGTTTGCTGGTGGCGGTTCATTGATGACATTTTCTGTATTTGGAATGGAGATGATGAATCTTTGGAAGTTTTTAAAGAAATTTTAAATAACAACCAGTTCAACATTGTTTTAACATACACCCAAAGCAAAGAAGATTTGGTGTTTTTGGATCTAAGGGTATATATTCAAGATCAGAGAATTTGCACAAAAACGCATCGTAAACTTACAGATTCTAATGCTTACCTTCATATAAATAGTGAACATCATTTTAGATGGCTAAATAATATTCCAGTGGGTCAATACAAATGTCTGAAGAGGAACTGCACAGACCCTGTCATTTTAAATTCGCAAATGGACGAAATGTCGAATAGGTTCTTGGAAAAAGGATATGACCCGTCATTATTAGAAGCAGCAAAGAAGAGAGTGGAAAAAATCGAAAGAAAAGATCTTTTGAAAGTAAAGGAGCCACAACCCTGTAGAGATAACCCCTATCAATGGGCCTTTATTACTCAGTATGGTGGAAACTACAAAAGGATAGAAAAAATCTTTAAAAACAATTGGCGCATCCTATTGGATGATCCTGTTTTGGGAAGTTATCTTCCGCCCAAACCTGTTTTCATCTACAAGAAAGCAAAGTCCATTAAGGACCATGTAGTACAAAGTAGCCTGCAAGAAAAAAACACAGTGAGATCGTGTAATAAAGGGTTCCATCGTTGTGGGTCTTGTATCATGTGTCGGTCTACCACAAAAAAAGACGTGGTAAGAAAAACAACAGAATTTGAATATAAGGGTAAAGTGTATAAAATAAATGAATTTATAACATGCCATTCCAAAAATGTGATTTACCTACTGGAATGTGGATGTGGGCACGTGTACATTGGAAAAACGTCTAGACCATTGAAAATAAGAGCGGCAGAACACGTGTATAATATCCGGAAAGGCCTCGATACACACCCTTTATCAGAACATTTTAGGACTACACACGGTAAATGTGAAGGCCAAATCAAGAGGTATTTGGGTATACAACAAATTAAACCAGATTGGAGAAGTAATAATGTAGAAACCAGATTAGCAAAGAGCGAGATGAAGTGGATCTACATGTTAAACATCATAAAACCAAACGGCCTCAACGTTGATTTTGAGTTGAAATGGTTTTTATGATTTTTATGATTTTTTCCATTCTGTTTCTAGGAGTTATGTTTAGTTCCATTCTCCTAGTATAAATATTTCCGTATATTATCTCCCTACCCCATTCCATTTCTAACAATTTTTTATCAATTGCTTAACCATTTGAATTTTATATTGTTTCTAAAATATTCTTAAATTAATTTTAAATTTATTTTAAATTCATTTAATTTGTCATGTATTAATCTCTTGTCTATTTCTTTCTCCACTAAATATATGGACTCTTTGAATGGATACACATGCGAAAGTAATTTACCCCATCTTGGTAATAGGGATGGACAGGTTGGGAACATAAAGTACCACCTAGTTTGGTATAGATGGGGTAAATCAGATTACCAATCTACATATGGAACAACGGATAGGTTATCCAGTAATATAAGGTGCAACGCATATCAAATTGAGATTTCGTGTGGAGGAAGAGAGGTTTTGCACCGCAAGCACGTCATTTCCGGTGACGTTTGACCCGCAAACATGAGACCTTGAAGCATGGATATGCGGAAGTCGTGAGAGGACATAGCCGAATCGCCAGTGGAACGCAAATAATATCTTCCCTGGTATTTGGAACGCATGCGCCTTACTTCCGGTTGACTAACCCGGAAGTAGCAGGAGGAACGAATTACCGGTTGTTATACAGCAATTAGTAATGAAATAAAAAGCCAGCATTGAGGACATCCCTCATCCAACTTTGAGAAAGGCCAATACCAGACCGAAACGCGTTAATTGGATGAGGACAGACGTGGTGGATACTCGGGAACCGGTGACTATAAGCTGATACGCCTGCTGCGGTGGTGCTGGGCAATTCAGCCTAGGACCCCAGCTATCTCTTTAAAGCTAGCCCACCGCGGCTATGAACTATGGTGAGAGATTTTCCCTCTATTTAAGAAGGACTCTGAGCACGGAAAGCACTTAATGAAAGCACCCGGTTCCCATCCATTCACTGTATCTCTGTTTATTTGTTTTATCACGTTTTTAATACATTATTGTTTATTCCCGGCTGGGGATTGTGTTTTAATAAATATTGTTAGTTTGTGTGTTAAACAGCACATGTTGGCTCCATTATTCAGTTATAGGAGCAATTAGTAGCATCCACGAATATTGTGCGCCAGGGGTCCATTATCACCTTTTCCTTGTACATTACTGCCGGAGATTTGTGTTTGTCTCCTCTGGTTTGGACCTGGGCAGCACCTTACTCCTTACTGCGCTCATCTGAAAGTACTACCATTTTGTTGTTTATTCCTGGAAATTGACACTGAGGGAGTTGGTGGGGTGGTTTGCGTGAGCTTGGTTACAAGAGGAAGGGATTTACTGGTCAGTGGACTGCTTCCGCTGTCGCCCAAAGTTTTTGAACTTGTCACTGACTGTTAGGGTCTCCTGCCCTGTGCTGCCACGTCGTCATGGCAACCGGGAGACAAGTGCTAGCGGAGTAACCTGAGCGCAGCTGATACTCCGGTTTGGGTCTTTTGCTGTGCAGTGGTTACAGGCAGGGGATCCGTTGCTGGTTTTTGTGCTCACGGTCTGTGAGGTCTGAGGGGGGCGTGGATAGCACCTGCTTTATAAGGCCTCTTCTCAGGTTAAGCAGATGCTGCTGAATCTTTGTTGGTTAGTCAGTTCCTGAAAGTTAGCCAGTACTGTGTAGCTTTGTATTTGTTGTTGCTTACTGCAAATAGGCCTGGGAATTTGGTACTACACTCTGCCAATCCAGACCTAGCAGTAAGACTGGAGTCAGTCGTTTAGCCTGCTGAGGTTCTTTTGCTATTCTGTGAACCCAGCAGGTTTGTGGCTGTACTTTCAGACCTGCCTGCTTAATCCTCTCTCACTGTGCAGGGCGTCCATGTGTCAGTTTAGTGGCAGTAAGCTGAACTTGGGCCCTGCAAGTGAGAATAAGGATTGTGGAGACTCTCCTTGTGTCTATTATTCCATCTCTGACCAAGGAGTTTACTGCCACACCCGTTGGTAACCCTTTAGGGTTTTGCTGTTGCCCTTAGCAACAGCATTTCGGGTTCTCTACGTATTAAAACACAACATCTTGCTTTTTCCATCTGAGCATTTCTAATACTAGGGAGACACCCAGTTTCTTAGCCTCTGGGCTTCTCTGTTCACTCTGTGTTGGTTTTGTTACCCTATCACCTTCTGTGTACGTTATGTCATATTTCCCAGTCTGTCTGTGAGTTCATTTGTTTTGCATCCCTCTGTGTTCAGACACCAGTACATTCCTGCAGGCACTGGTGTGCATAACAGTTCAAACACCAGTACATTCCTGCAGGCACTGGTGTGCATAACATATTCAGCAGCCCAATACTCCTGTTGAAATTTTGTGGGAATATGGAGCATACCCCTCAAAATACGTTGCAACAGGTGGTCAATCAGGTGCAGGTCCTGACTCGTCAATTTAATGATTTGTCCATTAAAATGCACACCTCGCAGGCCGCTGGCGGAGCTCCCGCAGCAGCAGCACCTTCAGGGGTTAAGGAGCCGAAAGTAAATCTTCCGGATCGTTTTTCTGGAGATCGCTCGCAGTTCTTTTGTTTCAAGGAGATCTGCAAGTTATATTTCCAGCTTAGGCCTCAGTCTTCTGGGTCAGAGATTCAGCGGGTGTGCATAGTGATTTCCTTGCTACAAGGAGACCCACAGGTCTGGGCATATGGGTTGCAGCCTGATTGTCCGTCGCTTAAAAGTGTTGATGCTTTTTTTACGGCACTGGGCATGTTGTATGATGACCCTGACAAGACGGCCTCTGCCGAGGCTCAGATTTCGATCCTTAAGCAAGGGCGAAGGCCAGTTGAGGTTTACTGTACGGAGTTTCGGAGGTTGGCCCATGATACCCAGTGGAATGACCCAGCCCTGAGACACCAGTACCGAAGAGGTCTTTCTAACCAGATAAAAGACCAACTGGTACAATATCCCTTGCCTGATAGCTTGGATCAGCTCATGCAGTTATCCATCCGGGTGGATAGACGGCTGAGAAGAGCGTAGGCTTGAAAGGGAGACTGAGGTTTCCTTCTTTCCCAAGGGAACCTCAGACTCTGAGGAATTTTCCGAGGAGCCTATGCAGATTGGGGCTACCCGCCTCTCCTCCCGTGAGAAGACGCGGAGGAGACAGCAGGGGTTGTGTTTGTACTGTGGGAATAAGGGTCATGTGGTAGTATCATGCCCAGAAAAGCCAGAAAACTTCAGGGCCTGAGGGTGATGGGAAATATCCTGTCAGGCCAGAAGTCAGAATTTCCCAAGAAGACTTTTATCATTCCGGTGACCTTGAAGATTCTCTGTCAAACTGTCAAGACTGAGGCCTTTGTGGACAGTGGGGCCGACGGGGTTTTTATGGACCGCCAATTCGCCCTGAAACACTCTGTTTCCTTAGTACCCTTGGCGTCGGAAATTGAGATTTGTGGGTTAAACGGGGAACCATTATCCCAGGGTAAAATTACCTCTTGCACTAGCCAGATTTCTTTGTTTATTGGAGCCACACACTCTGAAAAATTGTCCTTTTATGTGACTGTCTGTACTTTTGCCCCATTGGTGTTGGGGTTACCCTGGTTAAGGGCCCACAATCCTCAATTTGACTGGGTCTCTGGGGAGATTCTTAGTTGGGGTACTGATTGTTTCAGGAGTTGCTTGAGCCTTCCAGTCAGGCTCTCGCAGCTAAGTTTGCCAGGATTGCCAGGGTGTTATGCAGATTTTGCGGACGTGTTCTCCAAAAAAGTTGCAGAGGTACTACCTCCCCATCGCCCCTATGACTGTGCCATTGATTTGTTGCCGAAAGCTAAGCTTCCCAAGAGCAGGTTGTACTCCCTGTCACGTCCTGAGACTCCGGCTATGGCAGAGTACATTCAGGAGAACTTGGCTAAGGGATTTATCAGACCTTCACAGTCTCCAGTTGGGTCGGGGTTCTTCTTCGTGGGTAAAAAGGACGGTTCGTTGCGACCCTGCATCGACTTCAGGGAATTGAACCGTATTACGATTAAAAACTCATACCCACTGCCTCTCATTTCGGTCTTGTTTGACCAGCTTCGTACTGCCACCATTTTTTCTAAGATTGACCTACGCGGTGCGTACAATCTAATCCGAATAAGAGAGGGGGATGAATGGAAGACTGCCTTTAATACCCACTCAGGGCATTATGAATATTTGGTGATGCCTTTTGGGCTCTGTAATGCCCCGGCAGTCTTCCAGGATTTCATGAACGATGTGCTCAGGGAATATTTGGATAGATTCTTAGTTGTATACTTAGATGACATCCTAATCTTCTCCCATTCCCTGGAGGAACATCGGAAGCATGTACGCTTAGTCCTCCAGAAACTCAGAGACCACCGGCTTGGGGCGAAGCTGGAGAAGTGCGAATTTGAAGTTCAGCAAATCGCATTTCTAGGATATATTATCTCCCCAGAAGGTTTCCAAATGGAGGGTTCCAAGGTACAGGCAGTCCTGGATTGGGTGCAGCCCACTAGTTTGAAGGCGCTTCAGCGTTTCCTGGGCTTTGCAAATTTTTATAGACGATTTATCGCTGGATTTTCGTCTATAGTGGCGCCCTTGGTGGCACTCACTAAGAAAGGGGCGGATGTTGCTCACTGGTCTCGTGAGGCCAAAGCGGCTTTTGCCCGTCTCAAAAGGGCATTTGTCTCGGGCAAGGTGCTGCGACACCCAGATCCAGAGCGTCCTTTTGTGGTGGAGGTGGATGCCTCTGAGATGGGTATTGGGGCAGTGCTTTCTCAGATGGGAGTGTCTGATAATCGCCTTCATCCCTGTGCTTACTTTTCCCGTAAATTTTCGCCTGCCGAGATGAATTATGACGTGGGTAACCGGGAATTGTTGGCTATTAAGGATGCACTCGAGGAGTGGAGACACTGGCTTGAGGGGGCTAAGTTTGTGGTCTCAATTCTCACCGACCATAAGAATTTGGCATATTTAGAGTCAGCGAAGCATCTCAATGCCAGGCAGGCACGATGGGCTTTGTTTTTTGCTCGCTTTAATTTTTTGATAACATATCGCCCTGGGTCAAAAAAACATCAAGGCTGATGCGCTCTCGCAGAGTTTTGCTCCAATCCAGGAGACCACTGAGGAGCCGTTGCCCATTGTGTCCCCTTCATGTATTAAAGTGGGCATTACCCAGGACCTCTTGTCATTAGTTCTTAGAGCACAGGAGCAGGCTCCTCCAGACCTTCCGGTAGGTCTTTTGTTTGTGCCTCCTAGGTTAAGACAGCGAGTGTTCCTGGAATTCCATGCCAAGAAGTCGGCAGGTCACCCGGGTATTGCCAGAACTCGGGAGTTGCTATCTAGGGCGGTGTGGTGGCCCTCGGTGGCTAAGGATGTGGATCAGTGGGTTCGGGCATGTGACATCTGTGCCCGAAATAAGACCCCTAGAGGGGTTCCTGTTGGCCCATTACATCCACTCTCTATTCCATCTAAGCCATGGACCCACATTTCAATGGATTTTGTTGTGGACTTGCCCAAATCCTCGGGGATGACAGCCATCTGGGTTGTCGTTGACAGGTTTTCGAAGATGGCGCACTTCGTTCCACTGGTTGGGCTGCCATCGGCCAGACGCCTGTCTGAATTATTTATGCTGCATGTTGTGCGTCTCCACGGGTTGCCACTTGATGTGGTCCTCTGACCGCGGATCCCAGTTTGTGCCCAAATTCTGGAGGGCATTTTGTTCCGATCTCCAGATTTCTGTCAGCTTGTCGTCAGGCTACCATCCGCAGTCTAATGGGCAGACTGAAAGGGTGAACCAGTCCTTGGAGCAGTTCCTCAGGTGTTATGTCTCCAAGTGTCAGACTGACTGGGTGGCTCATCTGTCAATGCCGGAGTTTGCCTATAACAACGCGGCTCACTCTGCTACAGGGATCTCTCCCTTCCTTTGTGTGTATGGGCATCATCCTAAGGCAAATTCTTTTGACCCCCTGGACTCCACGCCTGGTGGTTCCTCTGTCGTTTCGGTCCGTAGAGGTATTTGGAGGAAAGTGAAGAAAGCCCTTGTGTCTGTGTCATTAGTGACCAAAAGGGTTTTTGATAAGCGGAAAAGACCCTGCAGCTTCAAATTAGGAGACTTCGTCTGGTTGTCTACCAAGAATTTGAAGTTGAGACAGCCATCTCATAAGTTAGGCCCCCGGTTCATCGGCCCTTATAAGATCACCAGGGTTATCAATCCGGTGGCATTTCAGTTAGATCTGCCCCGTTCTTTGGGTATCAATAAAACATTTCATTGTTCCGTTTTAAAACGGGCGATTAGTAATCCTTCTTCCAGAGGAAGACCTTCCCCTTTTCTGATACGTGGCCAGAGGGAGTTTGTTGTTGAAAGGATTCTTGACTCCAACATGGTCCGGGGTCGGCTGTCATTTTTGGTGCACTGGAAGGGGTATGGCCCGGAGGAGCGGTCGTGTGTGCGCAGTTGTGATCTTCATGCCCCCAGACTGATACGCTCTTTCTTCTCGCAGTTCCCCGATAAACCCGGTGGTAGGGGTTCTTTGACCCCTCGTCAGAGGGGGGGTACTGTTATGGTCTCCTGCCCTGTGCTGCCACGTCGTCATGGCAACCGGGAGACAAGTGCTAGCGGAGTAACCTGAGCGCAGCTGATACTCCGGTTTGGGTCTTTTGCTGTGCAGTGGTTACAGGCAGGGGATCCGGTGCTGGTTTTTGTGCTCACAGTCTGTGAGGTCTGAGGGGGGCGTGGACAGCACCTGCTTTATAAGGCCTCTTCTCAGGTTAAGCAGATGCTGCTGAATCTTTGTTGGTTAGTCAGTTCCTGAAAGTTAGCCAGTACTGTGTAGCTTTGTATTTGTTGTTGCTTACTGCAAATAGGCCTGGGAATTTGGTACTACACTCTGCCAATCCAGACCTAGCAGTAAGACTGGAGTCAGTCGTTTAGCCTGCTGAGGTTCTTTTGCTATTCTGTGAACCCAGCAGGTTTGTGGCTGTACTTTCAGACCTGCCTGCTTAATCCTCTCTCACTGTGCAGGGCGTCCATGTGTCAGTTTAGTGGCAGTAAGCTGAACCTGGGCCCTGCAAGTGAGAATAAGGATTGTGGAGACTCTCCTTGTGTCTATTATTTCATCTCTGACCAAGGAGTTTACTGCCACACCCGTTGGTAACCCTTTAGGGTTTTGCTGTTGCCCTTAGCAACAACATTTCGGGTTCTCTACGTATTAAAACACAACATCTTGCTTTTTCCATCTGAGCATTTCTAATACTAGGGAGACACCCAGTTTCTTAGCCTCTGGGCTTCTCTGTTCACTCTGTGTTGGTTTTGTTACCCTATCACCTTCTGTGTACGTTATGTCATATATCCTAGTCTGTCTGTGAGTTCATTTGTTTTGCATCCCTCTCTGTTCAGACACCAGTACATTCCTGAAGGCACTGGTGTGCATAACAGTTCAAACACCAGTACATTCCTGCAGGCACTGGTGTGCATAACACTGACTTATGATGAATGCGCTGCAGGTGACGTAAGGGAGGATTTTTCGAGGTGGTTAACGTCCTTACCCCTACTTATTACAGCTTGACAAAGGCAACACACGGCTAGACACCTGTTGTCCGCATTTCTGTTGAAATACTTCCACACCGAAGAGCTGATTTTTTTGGTATTTTCACCAGGCATGTCAATGGCCATATTCCTCCCACGGACAACAGGTGTCTCCCCGGGTGCCTGACTTAAACAAACCACCTCACCATCAGAATCCTCCTTGTCAATTTCCTCCCCAGCGCCAGCAACACCCATATCCTCCTCATCCTGGTGTACTTCAACACTGACATCTTCAATCTGACTATCAGGAACTGGACTGCGGGTGCTCCTTCCAGCACTTGCAGGGGGCATGCAAATGGTGGAAGGCGCATGCGCTTCACGTCCAGTGTTGGTTAGGTCAGGCATCGCAAACAACACAATTGGACTCTCCTTGGGGATTTGTGATTTCGAAGAACGCACAGTTCTTTGCTGTGCTTTTGCCAGCTTAAGTCTTTTCATTTTTCTAGCGAGAGGCTGAGTGCTTCCATCCTCATGTGAAGCTGAACCACTAGCCATGAACATAAGCCAGGGCCTCAGCCGTTCCTTGCCACTCCGTGTGGTAAATGGCATATTGGCAAGTTTACGCTTCTCCTCCGACGATTTTATTTTAGATTTTTGAGTCCTTTTTTTACTGATATTTTGTGTTTTGGATTTTACATGCTCTGTACTATGACATTGGGCATCGGCCCTGGCAGACGACGTTGATGGAATTTCATCATTTCGGCCATGACTAGTGGCAGCAGCTTCAGCACGAGGTGGAAGTGGATCTTGATCTTTCCCTATTTTTGGAACCTCAACATTTTTGTTCTCCATATTTTAATATGCACAACTAAAAGGCACCTCAGGTAAACAATGGAGATGGATGGATACTAGTATACTTATGGATGACGAGTGACTGACGACACAGAGGTAGCTACAGCCGTGGACTACCGTACTGCGTCTGCTAGTATAGAGATGATAATTAATGATATAAAAAATATATATATATCACTACTGCAGGTATATATAATATAATGATGGACCTGCTGGACACTGTCAGAAGACTGCTGAACTACTAGTATGAAGAAGATAGAAAAAAAACCCCCACCACAGGTAGGTATACAATTATGGACGAGCACTGATGACACAGAGGTAGCTACAGCCGTGGACTACCGTACTGCGTCTGCTAATATAGAGATGATAAAGATGATAGAGATGAACAAAAAAAATATAACACTACTGCAGGTAAATATTTATATAATATAATGAATGACGGAACTGCTGGACAATGTCAGCAGAATGCGTTTATAGAATAAAAAAAAAAACACCACAGGAGTCTTTGTTTAACTTTTTCAGGCAGACAATATACTGGTGGTCAGTGGTCACACTGGCAGCAAAAGTGTGCACTGTACTCCTGCTATAACTGCTCCCCAGTCTCCCCCACAATTAAGCTGTGTGAGCACTGGCAGTGAGTACTCAGCACAGTCAGATATACATACATAGATGATATATCATTATCATATTATCATGCAGCACACTGAGGCTGAGCACAGATA
>NW_026969176.1:0-52000 GCF_028390025.1 Pseudophryne corroboree
GGTAATAGAACACACAGTTTACCATGTCATGTTGGATCATGTCCAAAGGGTATCAAAGGGTATCTTAAGGATATCAAAGTTCAAGCTATCGAACAGATCCCCCCATCAGTGAGAGGGGGAGATAGATTTAAGAAATTGTGTCGTAAAGAGGCATTTTGGATCTATAAATTGGGAACCATGGTCCCTGCAGGCCTTAATGATACCATCGAACTAAATAATATCTGAAAATGGAGGGTGGGAGTTGTGGTTGTTAGTGACTCTCCCCCTCCTCTTTCTTTCCCCATATAGCAAAGCTGATCCGTATCCCTCATCCCTTACTATCCGCTCCACCCCATATATTCCCTCTCTCCCTTTCTTATATAATGTACCCCTTTTCCAAGCCGTTTATAATAATAAAAGTTTTGGTCTAACTGCATTAATTATATTCTGATTAAAAGGATCTTATTTGGATCCACGTTTAAGAGTTATTGAAGTACTGTAGTTATGGAGTTTATTTGGTCCTAGGTTAGGTAATTCTACTGTCTATATTCTTGGATTTCTACAGATCCGAATGGATAATCTGGCATTAATATATGTGCTAATAGAGCTTCGTTGCTTTAAGGGTAATTAAATTTCTACAAGCATTGTTTTCATTAGAGTAGTAAAAACTAGGAGGTTTATGAATGATTTTTAAACATAATGACTGAGAGTATTGTTATGGTTTAATTGTCATCTAGGGTAATTTCTGGCTATGAGACATCGCTTTTTATATTATAAAGGTTTATTTAAGTATATTTTAAATAGTTTTAGCCCACTCTCCTTTTTTTTCTCTGCAAATGTGTTAACACATATATATATATAAGAGATTTTCAGTTTGTTACCACTTGAATAGGAGTCTGCAAGTCATTAATAGATTAAACGAAACGATGGCAGCTGAGCTCCATTTGATTTTAAGTGATCACTAACAGACAGGTGTATTGCTAATTAAGGAAGCAGGGGAGTATAAAGGAGACCAGGGGCTCTAGAGGCGGTACTTCTGAGGAAACAGCCCCAGGATTGAGGCTGAGAAACGCGTCAAGCAACCCGTCTGATTACACTGCCCGACATTCTGCCCGGCATCCAGCTGACCAGTAAGAATAGAGACTGATTCCAGCAGCACGTCTCTGGCAGCATCCGCCGCTCAGCGTCTCACCCGGCACTTGCTCGGCATTTGGCTCACTGCACCAAACGGAGATTCAGCTCATGACAGCTAGCAGCATGCTCCAGATGAAGCCTTATGGAAAGTGGTGAGAGAGCATTACAGCCTTTGAATATTCATGCCGTTCTAAATGAGACTGTGAGCGTTTTACCCATTATCTCCTACAAGCCCTTTTCATCTTATCGCAGTGTCCCAGAGCGGGCAGCCGGCGCCCTACGGACACAAAATAACTGTTGCCTACTGCATAAGTTGGGTTAAGTATAATAACAGACTCCAAAATAGCGTTATATGCTTAATCTGTTATTGTGCTACCATAAGCTTCCCAAGAAAAGCTTGTCAATTCTGGACGGCATCATTGGGAACTAAGGGCTAATAGGGATCTCACAAATAATTGAGCGGATGATATCAATGTGAATAACTCCTATATACATCACGGATGAACTCTTAAACCCTCTACCAATATATGGTCTCAAGTGTTTCAATCAGCCCACGTGTGGAGCTTATTTTAAGGAATTCCTTTCAATTATAAGAGTTATTATATATTATATAGAGGGTAGATTGATACACTGTCTCAAAGGAGACCTCAGTGAGGAATACAAATTGTTACATGTTTTGATCTGTTGCTGCTAAAGTATTTCTTAAAGTATTTCTTAAAGTCACAGGTTTTCTCATAATTCTTATATGTGATTAAGGTCATTTTAATAAAATATATTAATACTTTTAGTGACAGCGCTTCTCTCTGTGGTTTTTATTATCAATTTTTGTTTTTTTGAGGCTCAGCACCTCAAATAAGTGAAGCTGCAGTCAGTATTAATATTATCATTGCCTCATAGCCAGTACACCAGCGCCTGCTTATATTTCTCTGTAGATCCCAAGAGGCCCTGACTCCATAACACAGCACCTGGGCTGCCGGCCTGGAAGCCCCGAGATGGATAATGTAATGGATAGAGTGGGTGATATCACGGAGGATAATGTCTGGACACTGAATCAATGTAAATTGTGACAGTGCTGTGCAGTGCAGTGGGTGTGCAGTCTGGTCCGGTGCTAGGGTGTTCGGCGCCCCCTGCAAACTATAAATTTGCACCCTCGCATACTTTACAAAGGCAGAGCGCACATAATACCCCCTGTACCAGTGACGCTAACACACGTAACGCCTCCTGTACCAGTGACCATACACAAGTAACACCTCCTGTAGCAGTGACGCTTGCACACGTAACGCCCCCTGTACCAGTGACGCTTGCACACGTAACGCTCCCTGTACCAGTGACGCTTGCACACGTAACGCCCCCTGTACCAGTGACGCTTACACATGTAACGCCCCCTGTACCAGTGATGCTTACACACGTAACGCCCCCTGTACCAGTGATACTTACACACGTAACGCCCCCTGTACCAGTGACGCTTACACATGTAACGCCCCCCCTGTACCAGTGATGCTTACAAACGTAACGCCCTCTGTACCAGTGATGCTTACATACGTAACGCCCCCTGTACCAGTGATACTTACACACGTAACGCCTCCTGTACCAGTGACGCTTACACATGTAACGCCCCCCCTGTACCAGTGATGCTTACACACGTAACACCCCCTGTACCAGTGATGCTTACACATGTAACGCCCCCCCTGTACCAGTGATGCTTACACACGTAACGCCCCCTGTACCAGTGATGCTTACACACGTAACGCCCCCTGTACCAGTGTCGCTTACACATGTAATGCCCCCTGTACCAGTGACACTTACACACGTAACGCCCCCTGTACCAGTGCCGCTTACACACGTAACGCCCTCTGTACCAGTGCCACTTACACGCGTAATGCCCCGTGTACAAGTGCTGCTTACACACGTAACGCCCCCTGTAGCAATGCCGCTTACACACGTAATGCCCCTGTAGCAGTGACGCTTACACACGTAAAGCCCCCTGTACCAGTGATGCTTACACACGTAACGCCCCCTGTACCAGTGACGCTTTCACACGTAATGCCCCCTGTACCAGTGACACTTAGACACGTAACGCCCCCTGTACCAGTGCCGCTTACACACGTAACGCCCCCTGTACCAGTGCCACTTACACGCGTAACACCCCGTGTACCAGTGCCGCTTACACATGTAATGCCCCCTGTAGCAATGCTGCTTCCACACGTAATGCCCCCTGTACCAGTGCCGCTTACACACGTAATGCCCCCTGTACCAGTGATGCTTACACACGTATCTCCCCCTGTAGCAATGCCGCTTACATACGTAATGCCCCCTGTACCAATGCCGCTTACACACGTAATGCCCCCTGTACCAGTGACGCTTACACACGTAATGCCCCCTGTACCAGTGCTGCTTACACACGTAACGCCTACTGTACCTGTGACGCTTACACACATTATGCCGCAGTCACACATACACCCACAACAGACATATATATATATATTTATATATATACACAAACACACACACACATACAGATGTAGCCACCTTTATCTTGACTGTTTCTCCGCCGAGACGGGCGTCTAGCCACGCTAATGCGATAGCTGAGTTTCATCACAGGCAGGCGCGTTGAGACGATCTAGATACTCATCATGCATTACACATCTCCACCACTGTGTCGCTAATGCTCCACTAATCCAGTACTTTCGATCGTACAGTATAGCGGCGGATTGATCTACAGCTCTGGCAATACTGTAGGCGTAACGGGAGGCGGTGGAAAAAGTATGGAGTATTGTACAGTACAGTATGTGTATGGAGACGCAACTACAGTAATTGTGTAAAAGGAAGAATGTACAGTACAATGCATAAACACCGTGCTTTTAAAATATATGAGCGTCTGAGTTCGCTAATGCATAATGGGAATGGAGGACTAGCAGGAGGCGGAGGAAAACACCGTGCTTTACAAATGCGAGCGTCCGAGTCCTCTAAGGCATAAACCAACAGCAATGGGGCGGGGGCCGGGCGCTGTTTGCAGTACTTTCACACATGAAATTGGAAATCTCTCATGAGGCGTCGTGGGCTAGGGGTGAAGGCTCCCACCTCCCTCGCTGGGAGTCCAGGGTTCGAGACCTGATGTGCTTTCTTTCTTTTTTTTTTTTTTTTCTGTAATAATGCACTGTATTATTTTATTTACATTGTAAGACAGTCAATGGAAGGATGCACACAGGTTTCACATAAATCAAAGTACATCTGCAGGAGCGATTCTTTACGCTAAATGCACCTAAACAGCGGGATGAAATGAGTGTATTCTGACGCTACCAACTGAGCAAAACAGTACTGTACAGTAGATCTTCAGCGTTTGTGTATTGCACAGGACCTGAATTTCCTCCCTGTGCAGGCCCCCAGGGGGGAAGGGCGATGGGGGTAGGGGGGAGACGATGGAAAATACTGTGCCTTTGAAATGCAATTACATGAGCGTCCGAGTACACTACGGCATACTGTAAACCAACACCAATGGGAAGGAAGTGCCAACCTTATTTTTAATGTGTTCCCGTGACATTCACTTTAAAAAAAAAAAAATTCTCTCCAATACAGTACATCCAATGGAAGGATGCACACAGGTTTCACATAAATCAAAGTACATCTGCAGGAGCGATTCTTTACGCTAAATGCAACCTACAGTACGGTACTGTAAGTGAGCAAAATAGTACTACAGTGGGCGTTTGTGTATTGCACATGACCTGCATTCCCTCCCTGTCTACTGCATGATCTGTGCAGGCTCCCATGGGGGAAGGGCAACAGGCTAGCAGGAGGCGGAGGAAAACACCGTGCTTTACAAATGCGAGCGTCCGAGTCCTCTAAGGCATAAACCAACAGCAATGGGGCGGGGGCCGGGCGCTGTTTGCAGTACTTTCACACATGAAATTGGAAATCTCTCATGAGGCGTCGTGGGCTAGGGGTGAAGGCTCCCACCTCCCTCGCTGGGAGTCCAGGGTTCGAGACCTGATGTGCTTTCTTTCTTTTTTTTTTTTTTTTCTGTAATAATGCACTGTATTATTTTATTTACATTGTAAGACAGTCAATGGAAGGATGCACACAGGTTTCACATAAATCAAAGTACATCTGCAGGAGCGATTCTTTACGCTAAATGCACCTAAACAGCGGGATGAAATGAGTGTATTCTGACGCTACCAACTGAGCAAAACAGTACTGTACAGTAGATCTTCAGCGTTTGTGTATTGCACAGGACCTGAATTTCCTCCCTGTGCAGGCCCCCAGGGGGGAAGGGCGATGGGGGTAGGGGGGAGACGATGGAAAATACTGTGCCTTTGAAATGCAATTACATGAGCGTCCGAGTACACTACGGCATACTGTAAACCAACACCAATGGGAAGGAAGTGCCAACCTTATTTTTAATGTGTTCCCGTGACATTCACTTTAAAAAAAAAAAAATTCTCTCCAATACAGTACATCCAATGGAAGGATGCACACAGGTTTCACATAAATCAAAGTACATCTGCAGGAGCGATTCTTTACGCTAAATGCAACCTACAGTACGGTACTGTAAGTGAGCAAAATAGTACTACAGTGGGCGTTTGTGTATTGCACATGACCTGCATTCCCTCCCTGTCTACTGCATGATCTGTGCAGGCTCCCATGGGGGAAGGGCAACAGGCTAGCAGGAGGCGGAGGAAAACACCGTGCTTTACAAATGCGAGCGTCCGAGTCCTCTAAGGCATAAACCAACAGCAATGGGGCGGGGGCCGGGCGCTGTTTGCAGTACTTTCACACATGAAATTGGAAATCTCTCATGAGGCGTCGTGGGCTAGGGGTGAAGGCTCCCACCTCCCTCGCTGGGAGTCCAGGGTTCGAGACCTGATGTGCTTTCTTTCTTTTTTTTTTTTTTTTTCTGTAATAATGCACTGTATTATTTTATTTACATTGTAAGACAGTCAATGGAAGGATGCACACAGGTTTCACATAAATCAAAGTACATCTGCAGGAGCGATTCTTTACGCTAAATGCACCTAAACAGCGGGATGAAATGAGTGTATTCTGACGCTACCAACTGAGCAAAACAGTACTGTACAGTAGATCTTCAGCGTTTGTGTATTGCACAGGACCTGAATTTCCTCCCTGTGCAGGCCCCCAGGGGGGAAGGGCGATGGGGGTAGGGGGGAGACGATGGAAAATACTGTGCCTTTGAAATGCAATTACATGAGCGTCCGAGTACACTACGGCATACTGTAAACCAACACCAATGGGAAGGAAGTGCCAACCTTATTTTTAATGTGTTCCCGTGACATTCACTTTAAAAAAAAAAAAATTCTCTCCAATACAGTACATCCAATGGAAGGATGCACACAGGTTTCACATAAATCAAAGTACATCTGCAGGAGCGATTCTTTACGCTAAATGCAACCTACAGTACGGTACTGTAAGTGAGCAAAATAGTACTACAGTGGGCGTTTGTGTATTGCACATGACCTGCATTCCCTCCCTGTCTACTGCATGATCTGTGCAGGCTCCCATGGGGGAAGGGCAACAGGCTAGCAGGAGGCGGAGGAAAACACCGTGCTTTACAAATGCGAGCGTCCGAGTCCTCTAAGGCATAAACCAACAGCAATGGGGCGGGGGCCGGGCGCTGTTTGCAGTACTTTCACACATGAAATTGGAAATCTCTCATGAGGCGTCGTGGGCTAGGGGTGAAGGCTCCCACCTCCCTCGCTGGGAGTCCAGGGTTCGAGACCTGATGTGCTTTCTTTCTTTTTTTTTTTTTTTTCTGTAATAATGCACTGTATTATTTTATTTACATTGTAAGACAGTCAATGGAAGGATGCACACAGGTTTCACATAAATCAAAGTACATCTGCAGGAGCGATTCTTTACGCTAAATGCACCTAAACAGCGGGATGAAATGAGTGTATTCTGACGCTACCAACTGAGCAAAACAGTACTGTACAGTAGATCTTCAGCGTTTGTGTATTGCACAGGACCTGAATTTCCTCCCTGTGCAGGCCCCCAGGGGGGAAGGGCGATGGGGGTAGGGGGGAGACGATGGAAAATACTGTGCCTTTGAAATGCAATTACATGAGCGTCCGAGTACACTACGGCATACTGTAAACCAACACCAATGGGAAGGAAGTGCCAACCTTATTTTTAATGTGTTCCCGTGACATTCACTTTAAAAAAAAAAAAATTCTCTCCAATACAGTACATCCAATGGAAGGATGCACACAGGTTTCACATAAATCAAAGTACATCTGCAGGAGCGATTCTTTACGCTAAATGCAACCTACAGTACGGTACTGTAAGTGAGCAAAATAGTACTACAGTGGGCGTTTGTGTATTGCACATGACCTGCATTCCCTCCCTGTCTACTGCATGATCTGTGCAGGCTCCCATGGGGGAAGGGCAACAGGCTAGCAGGAGGCGGAGGAAAACACCGTGCTTTACAAATGCGAGCGTCCGAGTCCTCTAAGGCATAAACCAACAGCAATGGGGCGGGGGCCGGGCGCTGTTTGCAGTACTTTCACACATGAAATTGGAAATCTCTCATGAGGCGTCGTGGGCTAGGGGTGAAGGCTCCCACCTCCCTCGCTGGGAGTCCAGGGTTCGAGACCTGATGTGCTTTCTTTCTTTTTTTTTTTTTTTTCTGTAATAATGCACTGTATTATTTTATTTACATTGTAAGACAGTCAATGGAAGGATGCACACAGGTTTCACATAAATCAAAGTACATCTGCAGGAGCGATTCTTTACGCTAAATGCACCTAAACAGCGGGATGAAATGAGTGTATTCTGACGCTACCAACTGAGCAAAACAGTACTGTACAGTAGATCTTCAGCGTTTGTGTATTGCACAGGACCTGAATTTCCTCCCTGTGCAGGCCCCCAGGGGGGAAGGGCGATGGGGGTAGGGGGGAGACGATGGAAAATACTGTGCCTTTGAAATGCAATTACATGAGCGTCCGAGTACACTACGGCATACTGTAAACCAACACCAATGGGAAGGAAGTGCCAACCTTATTTTTAATGTGTTCCCGTGACATTCACTTTAAAAAAAAAAAAATTCTCTCCAATACAGTACATCCAATGGAAGGATGCACACAGGTTTCACATAAATCAAAGTACATCTGCAGGAGCGATTCTTTACGCTAAATGCAACCTACAGTACGGTACTGTAAGTGAGCAAAATAGTACTACAGTGGGCGTTTGTGTATTGCACATGACCTGCATTCCCTCCCTGTCTACTGCATGATCTGTGCAGGCTCCCATGGGGGAAGGGCAACAGGCTAGCAGGAGGCGGAGGAAAACACCGTGCTTTACAAATGCGAGCGTCCGAGTCCTCTAAGGCATAAACCAACAGCAATGGGGCGGGGGCCGGGCGCTGTTTGCAGTACTTTCACACATGAAATTGGAAATCTCTCATGAGGCGTCGTGGGCTAGGGGTGAAGGCTCCCACCTCCCTCGCTGGGAGTCCAGGGTTCGAGACCTGATGTGCTTTCTTTCTTTTTTTTTTTTTTTTCTGTAATAATGCACTGTATTATTTTATTTACATTGTAAGACAGTCAATGGAAGGATGCACACAGGTTTCACATAAATCAAAGTACATCTGCAGGAGCGATTCTTTACGCTAAATGCACCTAAACAGCGGGATGAAATGAGTGTATTCTGACGCTACCAACTGAGCAAAACAGTACTGTACAGTAGATCTTCAGCGTTTGTGTATTGCACAGGACCTGAATTTCCTCCCTGTGCAGGCCCCCAGGGGGGAAGGGCGATGGGGGTAGGGGGGAGACGATGGAAAATACTGTGCCTTTGAAATGCAATTACATGAGCGTCCGAGTACACTACGGCATACTGTAAACCAACACCAATGGGAAGGAAGTGCCAACCTTATTTTTAATGTGTTCCCGTGACATTCACTTTAAAAAAAAAAAAATTCTCTCCAATACAGTACATCCAATGGAAGGATGCACACAGGTTTCACATAAATCAAAGTACATCTGCAGGAGCGATTCTTTACGCTAAATGCAACCTACAGTACGGTACTGTAAGTGAGCAAAATAGTACTACAGTGGGCGTTTGTGTATTGCACATGACCTGCATTCCCTCCCTGTCTACTGCATGATCTGTGCAGGCTCCCATGGGGGAAGGGCAACAGGCTAGCAGGAGGCGGAGGAAAACACCGTGCTTTACAAATGCGAGCGTCCGAGTCCTCTAAGGCATAAACCAACAGCAATGGGGCGGGGGCCGGGCGCTGTTTGCAGTACTTTCACACATGAAATTGGAAATCTCTCATGAGGCGTCGTGGGCTAGGGGTGAAGGCTCCCACCTCCCTCGCTGGGAGTCCAGGGTTCGAGACCTGATGTGCTTTCTTTCTTTTTTTTTTTTTTTTCTGTAATAATGCACTGTATTATTTTATTTACATTGTAAGACAGTCAATGGAAGGATGCACACAGGTTTCACATAAATCAAAGTACATCTGCAGGAGCGATTCTTTACGCTAAATGCACCTAAACAGCGGGAATGAAATGAGTGTATTCTGACGGACTGTGCATCTTCGGTATTTGTGTATTGCATAAGACCTGTGAAGGCTCCCAGGAGGGAAGGGCGTAGGGCAAGACAGTGGAAAATACTGTGGTCAAAGAAAGGGCATATTTAAAACTAAGGGAAACTGTCACAAAGTACAGTAACTACAGTACTGTACGTTGAATGCCTGGACCGCACGACGTCTGAGACGCACGACGTCTGAGGCGCACGACGTCTGAGACGCTCATTGAGCATAAGGACGGTTATGGCTGCTGCACGGGACCGTCCCTATGCTCTTGGTGAGCTGCGTCTCCTCGTTCGCTGGCGGGACAGAACTCTCGCCAGCAACGAGGAGAAAGTGAGGGCATACCGGAGGGCCAGCAGGGACATCCTCCGGAAGTATAACAGGAGGAGAACGGTGAGGTCTCTCCAGAGGAGGTGGAGTGACCTCGTGAGGCGGACCCCACGACGCCTGCAGGCCATAAGGGATTGTAAGTACAGTACATTACTGTAGATTACTGTACTTTAAGTTACTGTAGTTACAGGTACAGTACATTATAGCAGGGGCTGCTGTAGCAGCAGGTATCCGGTCTATACAGCACTGTACAGTATTTGTGGTAAACAAATGGTTAAACAAGGACCAAACGTTAACCCGGTCAAAAGGTCAATTTGTTTTTTTGCGTCGACCTAGATGGTGCGGCTTTTGAAATTGGTTGACACCAGTTACTGTAGGTTGACATGGTCGTTAAGTTGACATGGAAAAAGATCGACATGCGTTTTACAAAAACAATTGTTATTTTTTTAAACTTGTGTATATACAGTACAGTAGTTCTTTACAATCCAGGTGGTCTACGATTGTGCAGTGTACAGTATCATGCAGTGTACAGTATATGCAATGTATCACAGTGTATCGTGCTGCGTAATTGCAGCGTGTCATGCAGTGTACATTCAGAATATGGTATTGTGCAGTGAGTGTAATACATAGTGAATCACATCGTGCAGCAGAGCCGGCCTTAGGCATAGGCAAACTACAGTAGGCAAATGCCTAGGGCATTTGCTATGCTTAGGGGCACCAGCAGCTTCTGCTGATTAAAATGATATGCGGCATGCCTATATTTTGCGTGACTGCGGCTGTATCTGTACCTGGCTAGGGCCAGCACTGTCGTGCAGTGTACTGTATACACATGTGGTAATTGCAGTTTTTTGTGTAGTGTACATTGTATCATATTTTGCAGGGAAATGTGCAGTTTGTCATATCACGCAGTCGTGCAGTGCATTGTGTGGTTTAATTGCAGTGTGCCGAAATTTGTGTTTCAGATAGTACAGTGTTCTAAGGGATGTTACTTTGGCAGAAATTATTCTAAGGGATGTTACAGTGGCCTAATGTGTTCTGACGTGCATTACTCTTGCATAAGGTTCATGACTGGCAGATCTCTACTTTGTGACGTAATGTGGATATACTACTGCACTACTGTGACGTACAGTAACGTGAATAAGGTGCTCTACTGTGTGACACAACGTGAATCAAGGACAGTACTGTGACGTGAATACGGTGCTCTACTGTGTGACACAACGTGAATCAAGGACAGTACTGTGACGTGAATAAGGTGCTCTACTGTGTGACACAACGTGAATCAAGGACAGTACTGTGACGTGAATACGGTGCTCTACTGTGTGACACAACGTGAATCAAGGACAGTACTGTGACGTGAATACGGTGCTCTACTGTGTGACACAACGTGAATCAAGGACAGTACTGTGACGTGAATAAACTGCACTACTGTGACATGACGTGAATAAGATGAATTCAGGTGAGTACTGCATCATCTGTCATGAAATCAATTTGTAATGTAATGAACAGTACTGAGATGGTTAAGGGTGGGAGGGCTGCATGCTGATGTGTGTCATAATGTTTATAAGGGCAATGCTTATGTGTGTTACAATGTCTATAAAGGTAGTGTTCTGTCTAATACCCTGGACCTACTGTACTGTAGCGATACTGTAAGTGTACTGTATGTCACATTTAGAAATGTGCCCCTTAAGTTTTGAAGACAGTACAGTACACTATGCCCTCCTGAGTGATTAGGTGCAGGGTACTAGAATGAACAATTCCATTTATTGTGATGTCATAAAGATGCTGTCAATGTTGAATTTCATTGGCTGTACAGTATGCTGCCATTATACTGTATATATATTTTTACAGGGCTGGTAGCACGACGTCACAGGAGGCGGGACAGGCGCCGCCAAGCTGGTAAGTATTGTCAAATACAGTAGTGTACAGTACATAGTGATTTCTATAGTCCCAACCCCCTGTCCTGACCATCACAGATAACTCGCTGCAATCCGTTAATGTTAAGAATGTCTGTTTACAAAACTAAATGTAAATATTAAACACAAAGTATAAATAACATTGTAGATAGCTGAATACCCGTGCTTCGCTACGGGATGAGGATGGTAAATTCCAGTGATAGTTGTTTGTTAATTTACGTTTGTTGGCGATCTACTGTAGTATATAGTACTGTATACTTTAAGCATACTGTATCTTGCTTCTCTGATGCAGATTGTTTATTGGCCGGACCCCTTTTTGGTCCTGGATACTGTGCAGTACATGTTTCAAATTGACAGCTTCACTTACAGTACTGTTATTTTTTTTCCCACAGTACCACCACCACCACCTGCTGCGCTGCCAGGTATTGTGTAACGAGAATTCTGGTGCTACTGTCATCGTTGTTACACTACTGTACATGTGTCCTGGATACTGTGCAGTACATGTTTCCAATTGACAGCTTCACTTACAGTACTGTTATTTTTTTTCCCACAGTACCACCACCACCACCACCACCACCACCACCTGCTGCGCTGCCAGGTATTGTGTAACGAGAATTCTGGTGCTACTGTCATCGTTGTTACACTACTGTACATGTGTCCTGGATACTGTACAGTACATGTTTCCAATTGACAGCTTCACTTACAGTACTGTTAATTTTTTTCCCACAGTGCCACCACCACCACCACCTGCTGCGCTGCCAGGTATTGTGTAACGAGAATTCTGGTGCTACTGTCATCGTTGTTACACTACTGTACATGTGTCCTGGATACTGTACAGTACATGTTTCCAATTGACAGCTTCACTTACAGTACTGTTATTTTTTTTCCCACAGTACCACCACCACCACCACCACCACCACCACCTGCTGCTGCGCTGCCAGGTATTGTGTAACGAGAATTCTGGTGCTACTGTCATCGTTGTTACACTACTGTACATGTGTCCTGGATACTGTACAGTACATGTTTCCAATTGACAGCTTCACTTACAGTACTGTTATTTTTTTTCCCACAGTACCACCACCACCACCACCTGCTGCGCTGCCAGGTATTGTGTAACGAGAATTCTGGTGCTACTGTCATCGTTGTTACACTACTGTACATGTGTCCTGGATACTGTGCAGTACATGTTTCCAATTGACAGCTTCACTTACAGTACTGTTATTTTTTTTCCCACAGTACCACCACCACCACCACCACCACCACCACCTGCTGCTGCGCTGCCAGGTATTGTGTAACGAGAATTCTGGTGCTACTGTCATCGTTGTTACACTACTGTACATGTGTCCTGGATACTGTACAGTACATGTTTCCAATTGACAGCTTCACTTACAGTACTGTTATTTTTTTTCCCACAGTACCACCACCACCACCACCTGCTGCGCTGCCAGGTATTGTGTAACGAGAATTCTGGTGCTACTGTCATCGTTGTTACACTACTGTACATGTGTCCTGGATACTGTACAGTACATGTTTCCAATTGACAGCTTCACTTACAGTACTGTTATTTTTTTTCCCACAGTACCACCACCACCACCACCTGCTGCGCTGCCAGGTATTGTGTAACGAGAATTCTGGTGCTACTGTCATCGTTGTTACACTACTGTACATGTGTCCTGGATACTGTACAGTACATGTTTCCAATTGACAGCTTCACTTACAGTACTGTTATTTTTTTTCCCACAGTACCACCACCACCACCACCTGCTGCGCTGCCAGGTATTGTGTAACGAGAATTCTGGTGCTACTGTCATCGTTGTTACACTACTGTACATGTGTCCTGGATACTGTACAGTACATGTTTCCAATTGACAGCTTCACTTACAGTACTGTTATTTTTTTTCCCACAGTACCAACACCACCACCACCACCACCACCTGCTGCTGCATCCGAGAGCTCCGGAAGTGGTAATAATTACTTTTTGTTACAGTCACACTAGTTTCCTACAGTATTACTGTAATTTTTGTATTTTACAATACTTGTCATCTTTTACACACAGACCGCCTCGTAATTGATACAGAGGAGGAGCTCATTCCCATTGATTCGGGGGAAGAGGAGCCAGATTATAGTAAGTACAGTAGGATTTTCTCAAGCCCATTCTTAAAAGTATTGACCAAGTCCACTTTTATTACTTTTCAGGCAGGGAATTCCAAACATGCACTGTACAGTATTTCCCTCACTGTGAAGACCCCTTTTCGCCTCTGTGCGAAATCGCCTCTACTTCAACAAGAGTTACTGTGCACGTGTCCTCTGTGTCCATCTTATCAAAAACCGTTCCTGTGTATTGTCCCCTTACTGTACTGTATACAGTATATTTGTAAAGGTTAATCATGTCCCCTCTTAATCTCCTCTTTTCCAATGTAAACATGCCTAGCCTGCCTTTCCTTGTATTCCATCTTCTCAATCCACTTCATCACTTTGGTCGCCCGCCTCTAAACCTTTTGTAGTTCCACGATATCCATTTTGTATTATGGTGCCCAAAATTGTGCATCCGACCCACCCTCCACTAGCCTAACCCTCCAATCATACTCTGAATCCACACTCTGCATTCTGAATGTCGGGATCCAGACAGCAGGTCTTTTAAATACAGTACTGTATGTCCCCTACCGCTGGACAGTCATTCTGCTCCTACTGTATTATGAATATATCTCTGCCTCCTGTAGCACTGTACTACTGTGCAATTTTGTAGTAACTGTACTCTACTGTATTTTGTTTATAATATTTTTTTATTTTCAACTCAGTAATTATTGACAGTGAGGATGAAAAACCCTCTCCCCAACTTGGTAAGTAAACTGCAGTATTGTACTGTACTGTACATTGTGTTAAACCAATGGGTTGGGTTTGCGTGACCAGCAGTCAGGATTCTAGCGGTCAGGTGACCGACAGTGGCATCCTGATTGCAGCAATCCCAACAGGGTGAGGTACGGTATCCTAACCCTCCTCCACTACCCCCTGATTCTGGCCTCGACATTCTCGTCTCTGTGTGCGAAATTTACTCTCCTCCTCCAATTCCTGACTGAATTTTTGCTTTACTGTATTCAACACAGAATACAAAAGTATATTTCATGGATTTTTTGCTTTCACAGGCCCTACACTGTCACAGGCGGTGGCGGAGGAGGAGGAGGAGGACCAGGACTCTCTGTCCCTCACCACACTGCACCCATTAAGTAAGTCCAGTCCGGTACATCGTGCCTCTGTAGAGCCAGTTTGAGCAAGGAGAGATTGATTGCTTCTTTTTTTGGTGGGGGCCCAAACCAACCAGTCATTTCAGCCACAGTCGTGTGGCAGACCCTGTTTATATAACATAAGGGTGGTTGGGAGGGCCCAATCACAATTCCATCTTGCACCTCTTTTTTTATTTATTTTTTTATTTATTTATCTTTGCATCATGTGATGTTTGGGGAAAATTGTTATAAGGTTTGATGTAAAAAAAAGGTTAAAAAAAAGAGGCAGATTAGATGGGCAAAGTGGTTCTTACAGTATTTGTCATCAAATTCTATGTTTCTGTATGCAGACCCTCCAACATGACCCGCCGCACTGCTCTGTTTCTAGACTTCCCTCTTAATTTATGATTTCCATCACCTGTGTTGAACTAGTTATATGATAAGAAAGCTGTTTCTTCACAGGTGATGGCAATAATAAATTAAGAGGGAAGTCCAGAACCAGAGCATTTTGTACCATGTTGGAGGGTATGTGTATTTCCTGGAATTAACCTTTTTTTTTTTTCACATTAATGTTTTTTTTCACAGGCCCTACACTGGAACAGGCCACGGAGGAGGAGGAGGATGATGATGATGCTGCTGCATTTAGTGGTAAGAATTATTACTGACATTGATCTGATGCCATCAGAGTAGCACTTTTCATCAGATTTTTCTGGCAAATGCGTAGAAATCGGATGAAAATTGTTTTTGTTTGAACTGGTGATATTGCCCATACAGTAGCAACCGATCACATCCCACATTAACATTTACAGTATCTAGTTACACTTACAGACGATAATACAGTACAGTAGGTAATATTTGATTGGTTGCTACTGTATGGACAACATCCTGTTCTAAAAAAAACACCCATCTTACTCAATTTCTCTCTCTCTCTCTCTCTCACCCCTTGTCACTGTCTCTCCATTCATCTCTCTAGATACTGTCAGTGATGAATTTCCCATTAGGCACGAGAGGCACGTACTGTACCTAGTGGCGGCATCTGTTTGGGGGCCTCAGTTGGATGCTTACAGTATGCTAATACTGTCATCCCAAAAATTACCACTACAGTAACTGCTAAATATTTTAAGTGTACTGTACAATATGCACATACAGTACTGTACAGTATACATAATTCAAAAGAAAAAAGCGTTGCTACTGTACCTTATTCTAGTCATAATCACCGGCATACGGGTCACTCACAAATTTTCTGATGGTCTCGGTGGGGTCCCTTGGAATCACCATGCCTGTCACAAGCATACCTTTTTTTACCCACCTGACACTGGGCCTGGAAACTAGTGTACTATTACTATACTTTTTACTGTATACTGTATCTTATAATATTCTTCTCTTTTACCCACAGACGACGAGCCAGAATACATTTTTGGTAAATATACTGTACAGTAGCAATAGTTGGTACTGTAATTACAGTATTTTTTTTTCTCCAACATTATTTTAAGTCAAACTGATATGACTAACTGTACTGTATTATCTTTTTACAGTCCGTCGCCAACCAGTGGAGGAGACACCTGGTAATAAAATAGAAATACATAATGCACTGTACTGTATTCTAACTTACTGTAACATGTATAACACTGAGCTGATCATCTTCACACCCTCTGACATAACCTTACAGTACAAACTGTACTTTCTCTCCTTTTTCACCCTCTTCACTCCACAAATGCATGCTGCGTTTCCTGACTACTGATATAATAGTGTGTAGAGCGTAGCGAGGCACCGTGCCCACCGCGTGGCGAGCGAAGCAAGCATGCAAGGGGCTGCTTTCCGCTCGCCGCCCCTGTCGGGATTGTGTGGTCGGGATTCCGGCGTCTGTATTTTGACTGCCGGGATCCCGTCCAGCGGGATTACGTACTGATCTCCAGTCTGAGCCTGCCCTAGGCATAGGCATACTTGCCAAATGCCCAGGGGCACAAGCAGCTTCTGCTGATTAATATGATATGCAGCATGCCTACAGTATATTCTGTGCATACAAAATGCATTACTAATGTGCAGCATTATGTGTATACAGTACTTTGTTGTGTAACATATACTGTAGCAAGGGCACTACTGTGTGGTCTAATGTGAACAAAGAGCAATATGATGTGATGCAATGTGAATAAGTGGGAATACTTTGAGGAGTAATGTGGTACTATCATATGATGTAACGAGAAAAAGAGACACTATTGCATGATATGTTGTGAATAAAGTTGCAGTACTGTGTGGCGTCATTTCAGATTGGGGAATTACTGTGTGGCCTTGCCCCTTCCCAGCAAGAA
The DNA here is from genome assembly GCF_028390025.1 of Pseudophryne corroboree. Lineage (NCBI taxonomy): Eukaryota > Metazoa > Chordata > Amphibia > Anura > Myobatrachidae > Pseudophryne > Pseudophryne corroboree. The sequence continues at coordinate 17,429 of NW_026969176.1, forward strand.
CATGCACCGTTTTGGGATGCACACCGAATGTGCACACTGTTGCTATTTTAAACATACAGTACAGTAAGTTGGAGGAGCACCAAAATGACGACTGCTATGGTTGAGGGGTGATGGTGCTGGGAAAGGGGTACAGGCTCAGAGGCGGAAATAGCATCTGTGCAAGGGGGCAGCATCCAAAAACTTGACTAGGGAATCATATTATTTATGGCTGGCTCTGAGTACAGTCCACTATTATGGATAGTACTCCCTACAACACCACCTACAGTACTGTAACCCTCTTTTTTCTGAAGCGGTCATGAAATGTCATGACTGCTAATACATACAGTAAATGTCTACAGTATTTGTACTGTGGTGTTTAATTCCTTTGACAATTTGTTTATGACCTATTGAAGCTAAACTCTTGTACAGTACTTTATATTTTGAATACCAGCAATACAGTATAATACTGTACCTACAGTATACAGTAATAATTGTTTACTATTTGAATGTGACTAAATGTTTTTTTTTCTCCAATATAGTGCCAATTATTTATGGGGGCCCCAGACAGGGGCAAGATAGGTGGGCTGGCCCAGAAGCGGGCAGGCAGCAGCCCACTTATACAAGAGGTAAACTAAAGCAATGTTTAAATTACCTCGACAGCATACAGTAGTGTTTGATTTACTGTACTGACAATACAGTACTGTACATTGTAAATAACAATATTGTCTAATATAGAGTAAAGTACAGTACTGTATTGCCATTACTACACTGTAAAGTATTCAGTATTTGTTTTGTAATACTGTCCTTTTTTTCCCACAGAACAGTTGCAGCGTGCCATCCAGCTCCAGCGGGTGGTGGTCCACCTCCTAGTGGACCACTATTTTAATATTTTATTAAGTTTTATTTAATTTTATTTAATAAAAATTTTTGTTCTTGTACTCCATTGTATAGTATCTTTTTCTACTGTATAAGATAGGCATACTGTACACCATACAATTATCTGGCAGATAATCTGCAAGATCTGGCTGTTTGTAATGAAATTCTCTCCTAATTTAGCTGTGGTGTACAGTACCTCCTGAGTGTGCTGGGGTGCTTTCTGGCCAGTTTGGGGTGATTTGGAGCAAGTTTGGTCGGCCATCTTGCCGACATGTGCTGTCGACTGTTTGGCAAACATGTGTTTTCACTCCAGCATGTGTGTGTCAGGCATTTTGTGTGTGTCAGGCATTTTGTGTGTGTCAGGCATTTTGTGTGTGTCAGCCATTTTATGTGTGTCAGCCATTGCTGTGTGGTTCCACAATTGTTAGCGTGTCAAAGTGCTGACCACTGACACCACTATTTCACTTTGTACCGCATGCCTTTTGTGGAACCACACAGCCCAGCATGACTTATTGCTGGGCTGTGTGGTTCCACAAATTTTCTTGGAAAACAAATGAACATGAGTGTCTTTACTTTAATACTTTTTTTTTTTTTTTTCCCCACAGATATCTATATACACAAGAAAAGAATGTAACGAAGAACAAACTACTTTTTTGTTTTAATTAACTTTCAAACTTTATTTAAAAAAAAAAACACCTTTTTTTTCTTCAATAAACTTTTAAAAATAGAAGTTTCCTGTGGTTTTTATTAAAATATGAAATGCAAGATGCCTAACCAAGTTGTTTTACATACAGTATACCACTCTTAATTGAATTCCCATCATACAGTAGTACTAATTTATACAGTACAGGAAGTTGGGAATACAAACATTGGAAACCACGTCATGTTTATTTTAAGAAACACTTTATTTACGGACAAAGTCATTTGGAACATGTAACATCACACATACTGTACTGTATTGTAATAAAGCCAACATCACACATACTGTACGGTACTTTAATCAAAAGGTAACAGCACAAATACAGTAACAATATCAACTTTAACATTTTTATAATTTATTTTTTTGTGGTGGTGGTGCGGGGTAATGGTTTTTGTACTTTATTTTTAGGTTTTGCTTTTTGGAATTATTTTTCGTTTTTGTCTTTTGCTTTTTAACACTGTCGCATACGGACACCAGAATAGAGAACTGACAACAGCAGCCCCTGGATGGAAACGCAGCCCAAGGCCCCAGATGGACACAGCACAATGGACTCGGCTGCTACTGGATAGATACAGCAGCGCCGAAAAAATCAACAGGAATAAAAGGGGCAACTTGTAACAGGCCCTTACATTACCAGGAATGTGGTGAGCCAAGTTCATGCACTCCCCTTTGAGTAACCGAGCTGCTCCAAGTGGATTCAGCACAGTGCATGCAGCCCCAGAAAATGTACAGGTAATACAGGTACATTGACACAATTTTTTAACTTCAGCTGTGTGAAGCTGATGTGCAGAAGCTAGGAGTTAGGTAATGATCTGGTTTCATCATAGTCGAGCTTCCAAGTCATTTTCCTCTTCGTTCTCAGCACAGAGTTTATGGTATCCCTTATCTTCCTCTTTTCTGGATCACCAATCCTCACGCGGCGTTCACACCTAGCCATGATGTCATGTACCAGATTTTTGGGCAGCGGAAGTTTGCCCTTGGAACCATCAAAGTTCACACGATTGGCCCACGTCAAGTATTTGTCGTACCGTACATGGTGCTGGAACAGAGAATATGCATATTTCTGAATATGTCCATTTGAAGCTCTGTACAGATGGTCGTCCAGGGAAGTTGAGATGACAGCCAGGGCAATATTGTTCAGAGAGCCTCCGAATGTATTGCGAAGTGGCCTGTGAGCAGGTGTGCTGGTCATCATTGGTGTTCCTGGCAACAGCACACTTGAATCCAGGCCTCTGCGGTCGTCCAGCCCTCTGCGGTCCTCCAGGCCTCCTCTGCGGTCCTCCAGGCCTCCTCTGCGGTCCTCCAGGTCTCTTCTGCGGTCCTCCAGGTCTCTTCTGCGGTCCTCCAGGCCTCCTCTGCGTTCGCCCAAGTCGCTGACTTCGTCCAGTCCGCTGCTGTGGTCCAGGCCTCTGCGGTCCTCCAGGCCTCCTCTGCGGTCCTCCAGGCCTCCTCTGCGGTCCTCCAGGCCTCCTCTGCGGTCCTCCAGGCCTCCTCTGCGGTCCTCCAGGCCTCCTCTGCGGTCCTCCAGGCCTCCTCTGCGGTCCTCCAGGCCTCCTCTGCGGTCCTCCAGGCCTCCTCTGCGTTCGCCCAGGCCTCCTCTGCGTTCGCCCAAGTCGCTGACTTCGTCCAGTCCGCTGCTGTGGTCCAGGCCTCTGCGGTCCTCCAGGCCTCCTCTGCGGTCCTCCAGGCCTCCTCTGCGGTCCTCCAGGCCTCCTCTGCGGTCCTCCAGGCCTCCTCTGCGGTCCTCCAGGCATCCTCTGCGGTCCTCCAGGCCTCCTCTGCGGTCCTCCAGGCCTCCTCTGCGGTCCTCCAGGCCTCCTCTGCGGTCCTCCAGGCCTCCTCTGCGGTCCTCCAGGTCTCTTCTGCGGTCCTCCAGGCCTCCTCTGCGTTCGCCCAAGTCGCTGACTTCGTCCAGTCCGCTGCTGTGGTCCAGGCCTCTGCGGTCCTCCAGGCCTCCTCTGCGGTCCTCCAGGCCTCCTCTGCGGTCCTCCAGGCCTCCTCTGCGGTCCTCCAGGCCTCCTCTGCGGTCCTCCATGTTTCCTCTGCGGTCCTCCAGGTCTCTTCTGCGGTCCTCCAGGCCTCCTCTGCGTTCGCCCAAGTCGCTGACTTCGTCCAGGCCTCTGCGGTCCTCCAGGTCTCTTCTGCGGTCCTCCAGGCCTCCTCTGCGGTCCTCCATGCCGCTGACTTCGTCCAGTCCGCTGCGGTCGTCCAGGCCTCCTCTGCGGTCCTCCATGCCGCTGACTTCGTCCAGTCCGCTGCGGTCGTCCAGGTCTCTTCTGCGGTCCTCCAGGCCTCCTCTGCGGTCGTCCAGCCCTCTGCGGTCCTCCAGGCCTCCTCTGCGGTCCTCCAGGCCTCCTCTGCGGTCCTCCAGGTCTCTTCTGCGGTCCTCCTGGTCTCTTCTGCGGTCCTCCAGGTCTCTTCTGCGGTCCTCCAGGCCTCCTCTGCGGTCGTCCAAGTCGCTGACTTCGTCCAGTCCGCTGCTGTGGTCCAGGCCTCTGCGGTCCTCCAGGCCTCCTCTGCGGTCCTCCAGGCCTCCTCTGCGGTCCTCCATGCCGCTGACGTCGTCCAGGCCTCCTCTGCGGTCGTCCAGCCCTCTGCGGTCCTCCAGACCTCCTCTGCGGTCCTCCAGGCCTCCTCTGCGGTCCTCCAGGTCTCTTCTGCGGTCCTCCTGGTCTCTTCTGCGGTCCTCCAGGTCTCTTCTGCGGTCCTCCAGGCCTCCTCTGCGGTCGTCCAAGTCGCTGACTTCGTCCAGTCCGCTGCTGTGGTCCAGGCCTCTGCGGTCCTCCAGGCCTCCTCTGCGGTCCTCCAGGCCTCCTCTGCGGTCCTCCAGGCCTCCTCTGCGGTCCTCCAGGCCTCCTCTGCGGTCCTCCATGCCGCTGACGTCGTCCAGGCCTCCTCTGCGGTCGTCCAGGCCTCCTCTGCGGTCCTCCAGGCCTCGGTCGTCCAGGCCGCTGACTTGAACCGCTTGGTGGTGTGTTGCAATGATGGTGCGGCAAACTCCAACTTGCCATTCTTCCCTCGTTTGTTCAATGACTTTCTTCATGGCTTCTACCATCTGTTCCTTTATGCCTTCTTTAAGGCCAGCCACATCGGTCTGCAGCTGATTGACCTGTCCACCAACTTCTGACTCCATATTGGTCACCTTACTGAGTAGCTCCTTTAGTAAAACAGGACAGGTACACTGGCAGTCCTGCACTTTGGTGTTCACATCTGTGAAATGCAACCTTCTTCGTGGTGAATGTGTCATGTCTTCTTGTCCAGGGGTGGCTACATGGTCCAAAAAAGAAGCTTCCTGATGCAGCGTGTTTGTCACGTCCTCTAGCACCGGTATTTCCAGATTCATTGGCTGAACACTGTGATCTGCAGGAGATGGAACAATTACATCATTTGCCACACCACATATCATCTCCAACGTATTATTCTTTGCCTTGGCATTTTTTCGTGGTTTCACCACATTTTCTTTCTGAGCCGCCTTGGCAGTTTTCTTCTTCTTTTGTGGGACTAATGCAGCAAGTTTCTGTGCCACTGATGGGTGGGTTTTGGCACTCCCGTAAAATCTGGTAGTCTGCATTCTTTGTCTTTTGTCTAAAAATATAAAAACCACAATAAGAAAACATGTAAAGCACAGCATGCTAAAAATAGCAAACAACTGTACATTTTCAAATAAAGTGCACAACAGTAAAGTGCAAATACAGTACTGTACAGTATTTGCCTTTTTTCCCTGTGCCTCCCAACAAGAACCTCTGCAGGAGGGACAGAATGCTCTGTTACGGACTTCAGTTTAAATATACAGTATGATTACCATCACCTGTGCGAACAACTATACTGTACAGTAGTTACTGTATTTGATAAGATAGGTGTTTCACCACAAGTGATAGCAATCATTCAGTACTACTGCACATACCTGTAGTACACCGGGATAAGCAAGGTCTATGTACATTACGTTATACCGAGCTGGATCGCTTAGCAACCTGACAAAATGGCCACCGACCGTGAACTCCCAGCACGTGGCAGCGCTTGGATATGGAGTGAGATACAGTATGGTACAGTCCAGGGGCAATGCTGAAGGAGCGTCACAATCCCCTAGCTCAATTACTAGAGCCATCTTAACAGCAGTGTGGGCCCCTGGACACAGCAATGCACTGGGGCCCCTACCCACTCACCAGCGGAAGGGGTGGGGGGAGCTATCAGCGGCAGCTTTGATGCTCCGCGGGGGATAGGGGGGGTTCTATCTTTCGCTCAGTATGTACAGTAGGACCTGGAGAAATAATTTCTGCTAATTATTCCTTTACTGCACAGATGGGGCAGGAAGGAGAACACTAAACTGTAGAAGGGGGCATTGTGCTGAATGAAGGGGCCCTGGTACATGACTTCCAGGGTGGTAGGGGGTGTTTAATACACAGGGGAGGAGTGGATAATGGAGTGGGCTTAATATTAGTGTTATGGACTGCAATTAGTTTCCTGTATGAAACAGATACAGTACAGTAAATAACCCTCCTTGGAAGTGCATGGGCCCTGTGAGACTTACAGTAGTGTACAGCATAAGGGTCGACTGACATGATGTACAAGCATTACATACAGTACATGTCAGTACTGTATGTAAATTCTTCAATTATTGCCTAACAACAATGCTGCTTACTGTATATTAAATACTGTAGGCCTAGAAATGTGCATCTCAATATAGTAGTTAAAAACACAGGGGCCTATGTGGATAAGCGAGTTCTATGCACACTAAAAATGGCCACCGACCGTGAACTCCCAGCACGTGGCAGCGCTCGGATATGTAGTGAGAGATGGTATACATTTTAAAATACAGTACACCGGGATAAGTTGTACAGGCCATGGAGCAATGCACAGGGACATTCATCATTTACGTACAGTATATAAATAATTGTAAACCGTAAATGAAAGAATTACCGGTCAAATACTGTATGACGAAACTGTGTCAATGAGCTGGAACAGTATGGCCTGTCAAGAAGTTTTCGAAGGCAGAAACGGAGAGCAAATTATCAGGAGATTTCTGAAAGGTCGGAGAAGATCCACACAGCAAGTCTGCCTACGAGGAAACAGATTTGCAAAGTGGGTAGCGTAAAGCCTAACAACAATGCTGCTTACTGTATATTAAATACTGTAGGCCTAGAAATGTGCATCTCAATATAGTAGTTAAAAACACAGGGGCCTATGTGGATAAGCGAGTTCTATGCACACTAAAAATGGCCACCGACCGTGAACCCCCAGCACGTGGCAGCGCTCGGATATGTAGTGAGATACAGTATGGCATACATTTCACAGTTCAGGGGGCAATGCTGAAGGAGCGTCACAATCCCCTAGCTCAATTACATTGGGATAAGCGAGGTCTATGCACATTACGGTATACCGAGCTGGATCGCTTAGCAACCTGACAACATGGCCGCCGACCGTGAACTCCCAGCACGTGGCAGCGCTCGGATATGTAGTGAGATACAATATGGCATACATTTCACAGGTCAGGGGGCAATGCTGAAGGAGCGTCACAATCCCCTAGCTCAATTACTGTACATTGGGATAAGCGAGGTCTATGCACATTACGGTATACCGAGCTGGATCGCTTAGCAACCTGACAAAATGGCCGCCGACCGTGAACTCCCAGCACGTGGCAGCGCTCGGATATGTAGTGAGATACAGTATGGCATACATTTCACACTCCAGGGGGCAATGCTGAAGGAGCGTCACAATCCCCTAGCTCAATTACATTGGGATAAGCGAGGTCTATGCACATTACGGTATACCGAGCTGGATCGCTTAGCAACCTGACAACATGGCCGCCGACCGTGAACTCCCAGCACGTGGCAGCGCTCGGATATGTAGTGAGATACAGTATGGCATACATTTCACACTCCAGGGGGCAATGCTGAAGGAGCGTCACAATCCCCTAGCTCAATTACTGTACATTGGGATAAGCGAGGTCTATGCACATTACGGTATACCGAGCTGGATCGCTTAGCAACCTGACAAAATGGCCGCCGACCGTGAACTCCCAGCACGTGGCAGCGCTCGGATATGTAGTGAGATACAGTATGGCATACATTTCACACTCCAGGGGGCAATGCTGAAGGAGCGTCACAATCCCTTAGCTCAATTACTGTACATTGGGATAAGCGAGGTCTATGCACATTACGGTATACCGAGCTGGATCGCTTAGCAACCTGACAAAATGGCCGCCGACCGTGAACTCCCAGCACGTGGCAGCGCTCAAATATGGAGTGAGAGATGGTATACATTTTAAAATACACCGGGATAAGTTGTACAGGCCATGGAGCAATGTACAGGGACATTCATCATTTACGTATATAAATAATTGTAAACCGTAAATGAAAGAATTACCGGTCAAATACTGTATGACGAAACTGTGTCAATGAGCTGGAACAGTATGGCCTGTCAAGAAGTTTTCGAAGGCAGAAACGGAGAGCAAATTATCAGGAGATTTCTGAAAGGTCGGAGAAGATCCACACAGCAAGTCTGCCTACGAGGAAACAGATTTGCAAAGTGGGTAGCGTAAAGCCTAACAACAATGCTGCTTACTGTATATTAAATACTGTAGGCCTAGAAATGTGCATCTCAATATAGTAGTTAAAAACACAGGGGCCTATGTGGATAAGCGAGTTCTATGCACACTAAAAATGGCCACCGACCGTGAACCCCCAGCACGTGGCAGCGCTCGGATATGTAGTGAGATACAGTATGGCATACATTTCACAGTTCAGGGGGCAATGCTGAAGGAGCGTCACAATCCCCTAGCTCAATTACATTGGGATAAGCGAGGTCTATGCACATTACGGTATACCGAGCTGGATCGCTTAGCAACCTGACAACATGGCCGCCGACCGTGAACTCCCAGCACGTGGCAGCGCTCGGATATGTAGTGAGATACAATATGGCATACATTTCACAGTTCAGGGGGCAATGCTGAAGGAGCGTCACAATCCCCTAGCTCAATTACATTGGGATAAGCGAGGTCTATGCACATTACGGTATACCGAGCTGGATCGCTTAGCAACCTGACAACATGGCCGCCGACCGTGAACTCCCAGCACGTGGCAGCGCTCGGATATGTAGTGAGATACAATATGGCATACATTTCACAGTTCAGGGGGCAATGCTGAAGGAGCGTCACAATCCCCTAGCTCAATTACATTGGGATAAGCGAGGTCTATGCACATTACGGTATACCGAGCTGGATCGCTTAGCAACCTGACAAAATGGCCGCCGACCGTGAACTCCCAGCACGTGGCAGCGCTCGGATATGTAGTGAGATACAGTATGGCATACATTTCACACTCCAGGGGGCAATGCTGAAGGAGCGTCACAATCCCGTAGCTCAATTACTGTACATTGGGATAAGCGAGGTCTATGCACATTACGGTATACCGAGCTGGATCGCTTAGCAACCTGACAAAATGGCCGCCGACCGTGAACTCCCAGCACGTGGCAGCGCTCAAATATGGAGTGAGAGATGGTATACATTTTAAAATACACCGGGATAAGTTGTACAGGCCATGGAGCAATGTACAGGGACATTCATCATTTACGTATATAAATAATTGTAAACCGTAAATGAAAGAATTACCGGTCAAATACTGTATGACGAAACTGTGTCAATGAGCTGGAACAGTATGGCCTGTGAAGAAGTTTTCGAAGGCAGAAACGGAGAGCAAATTATCAGGAGATTTCTGAAAGGTCGGAGAAGATCCACACAGCAAGTCTGCCTACGAGGAAACAGATTTGCAAAGTGGGTAGCGGCCGGTGACTGAGACGCTCTTTTATTCACATTCAAAAGTACCTGTACAGTATGCTCTGTGATTGGTGTAAGGATGAATGCGCCTATATTGGCACCAATCACAGCGGTAAGAATTCCTTTTGTGTGAATGTGAATAAAAGAGCGTCTCAGTCACCGCCCCGCTACCCACTTTGCAAAGCTGTTTCCTCGTAAGCAGACTTGCTGTGTGGATCTTCTCCGACCTTTCAGAAATCTCCTGATAATTTGCTCTCCGTTTCTGCCTTCGAAAACTTCTTCACAGGCCATACTGTTCCAGCTCATTGACACAGTTTCGTCATACAGTATTTGACCGGTAATTCTTTCATTTACGGTTTACAATTATTTATATACGTAAATGATGAATGTCCCTGTACATTGCTCCATGGCCTGTACAACTTATCCCGGTGTATTTTAAAATGTATACCATCTCTCACTCCATATTTGAGCGCTGCCACGTGCTGGGAGTTCACGGTCGGCGGCCATTTTGTCAGGTTGCTAAGCGATCCAGCTCGGTATACCGTAATGTGCATAGACCTCGCTTATCCCAATGTACAGTAATTGAGCTAGGGGATTGTGACGCTCCTTCAGCATTGCCCCCTGGAGTGTGAAATGTATGCCATACTGTATCTCACTCCATATCCGAGCGCTGCCACGTGCTGGGAGTTCACGGTCGGCGGCCATTTTGTCAGGTTGCTAAGCGATCCAGCTCGGTATACCGTAATGTGCATAGACCTCGCTTATCCCAATGTACAGTAATTGAGCTAGGGGATTGTGACGCTCCTTCAGCATTGCCCCCTGGAGTGTGAAATGTATGCCATACTGTATCTCACTCCATATTTGAGCGCTGCCACGTGCTGGGAGTTCACGGTCGGCGGCCATTTTGTCAGGTTGCTAAGCGATCCAGCTCGGTATACCGTAATGTGCATAGACCTCGCTTATCCCAATGTAATTGAGCTAGGGGATTGTGACGCTCCTTCAGCATTGCCCCCTGGAGTGTGAAATGTATGCCATACTGTATCTCACTACATATCCGAGCGCTGCCACGTGCTGGGGGTTCACGGTCGGTGGCCATTTTTAGTGTGCATAGAACTCGCTTATCCACATAGGCCCCTGTGTTTTTAACTACTATATTGAGATGCACATTTCTAGGCCTACAGTATTTAATATACAGTAAGCAGCATTGTTGTTAGGCAATAATTGAAGAATTTACATACAGTACTGACATGTACTGTATGTAATGCTTGTACATCATGTCAGTCGACCCTTATGCTGTACACTACTGTAAGTCTCACAGGGCCCATGCACTTCCAAGGAGGGTTATTTACTGTACTGTATCTGTTTCATACAGGAAACTAATTGCAGTCCATAACACTGAAGTTGTATTTTCAGTACTGTACAGTATACAATACTTAAATTTGAACATCAGGTACTGGATAGTAAACATGTACAGTATTAACTTCTATCATAAAACTCTTATGCATTTTCAGATGTGTAAATTTTAGACTACAGTATTCACAAATGTTTTCTCTCCATACAGGAATTATATTTGGACAACATGCCAGTAACTATCAACAAAACGATGAGCAAGATAATCGCCAACATGAAAAAAGAAAATAAAACCATCAAAGAGATCCATGCATGGCTCAAGGAAAGTGGCATTATAGTCACTTTAGAAACGGTGCGCTATCATGCATTCGAGAGAACAACGCCCAGATTTGTATTTCCTACAAAATGCACATGGTACGTACTGTACACTACTGTAATGTTTAAATGACTTGCTTTATACCATAAACAATTTTTTTGAAATAAAATAAAAACTTCATCAATTGTAACTGTGATTGTGCTGTTCATGAATTCATATTTTTCATACTGTATTGTACTGTAGGAGAGTGCAACAAATTGTGGAGGAACTAACTCGTGAGGATGATGAGCGTACTGCTCTGCAAATAAAACTAATTCTCCATTCCAAGTATTACCTGGACATATCGGCCACCAGCATCAGAAGGATGCGACGGAAAATGGGATGGACCTTTGGCGCAACAAGGTAAAATACTGAAAGCAGTATAAACCATACAGTAAATGCACTGTTAATAATCCCTTGATACGTGATATAATAATGCCATAAATCATTATACAGAGTGTGTACTTTATACTATATACAGTATGTGTGTGTGTATATACTGTATATACAGTATTCTATCCCAAAAGAGATACCTACTGTATAGGCACTCAGAGACAGCAATGAAGCATTGCCGGCTTATTGTGATGATTACATACTGTATACTGTGTGTGTGTGTTTGTGTGTATGTACAGTACAGTATGTATATATATATATTACTCTGTATGTAACTTAATGTACTGTATGTACAGTTTAATGTATACAGTAGGTATATAATACAGTATACTGCACATACAGTCTACTGTATATACAGTAATCTGTAAATCTGTAATTTCATAACTGTATCTGATTTCATTATTTTTGGCTCTTCACAGGATATCTCCAATGATAAGAGATGTGAATAAAGAAAAGAGAGTGGAACAGGCACGGCGATGGATTGAGAGTGGTGAAACATTTGATGATGTCATTTTCACAGATGAATCGTCTGTTGCCCTTGAGCGGTTCTCCAGAATGTCATTCAGGAAACGTAACCATATCTCTTTAAAACCACGCCCAAAGCATCCATTGAAAATCCATGTATGGGGAGGCATATCACGATTAGGAGCTGGTCCCCTATTATTTTTCGAAGGTACAGTACAGTACTATACTTTATTCTGTGCCTGTGTTCTGTAAAAATACATGTTGTACTGTAGAGTACGTGTAACTGCACAATAAAAGGAGTTGCTTATTAATGAACAACATTTTTTGATTTCTGTAGGAATCATGGATAAGAAATATTTCCAAGAAACAATAGTAGAGAAATGTATGGTGCCATTTGTGAATAAATATTACCCAACTCACCATAGGATATTCCAAGACAATGATCCTAAACACTCCGCCTCAGCCAAATTTATGGAAGAGAAAGGTATGAATTGGGAACGCACACCACCAGAGTGAGTATTCTTTCAACAGTGTACAAGTAAAATTTTGGATAGCACTCTAGTACTGTAAAAAAAAATTTTGTTTAATAAACAGTACAATATTGTATGTTTAATTTTCTCTATTTACTGTAATGTAATTAATTTTTTCTATACGCTTTTTTTTTTTTTTAATTAGATCACCAGACATGAACCCAATCGAATTAGTGTGGGCTCAATTGAAGAGGTACGTTAGGAGTGTTGCAAAGCCAACAACAAAACAGCAACTGGTGGATGGGATAAAGAAATTTTGGCTAGAAGTACTCACACCTGAACATTGTAATAATTATATAAATCACCTGTATAAAGTATTACCTGTTGTAGTTGAAAGAAATGGTCAAGCCACAAATATGTAGTTCTGTATTTTCTGTTTAAAATTTTAAATTGGTGCATTATTAAAAAAAATGATAAAATTGCCTTTGTCTGATTATTGCATAAACTAATGTAGAATATTATACAGTAGTAATGTTATTGATGTGTACTGTATGAACAGTTATTTTCAGTTTTATAAGTCCTGAATAAGAGTACTGTACATTTTGATCAGTGCAGTACATGGAATCGGATGTTGTAATACTTTATTTTTACATTAATATTGATGTTTTTCCAATAAATATTCAATTTTACAGTATGGTACAGTACAGTACATGAGGGTACCTGTACAGTATGATACGTCATTATGGGGGAGAAATACTGTATCCACTAAATGTACAGTAAAATGTTTTTTTCTTATTACAAACACACAAATGCATCTCAGATGGAAATATGCTATACACAGCAGACAGCTTATGGTGACAGAACTTCCCTACTGTATCCCCACCCATAGTCGTGGTATATTTTAGATTGCCTAATGAGACACTCCTGCAGCATTGCCAATGATTCATGTAAAACCTGTGTGCAAACAGTATCTGTATTGAATGCAAAGTACAGTAAGAGTACAGTATACAGTATTATCAGAGCCAAACCTGACCAACATGATGCCCTAGGCTAGATTTTGGCTGATGCCCTCTTGCACAGATGCTACGTAGTTCCGCCTCTAACCCTGCACCCCTTTCCCAGCACCATCACCCATTTTGGCGCTCCTACCCCCTATAATCTAAATAAGAACAATGTGCACATTTAGTGCCAGCCCAAAACAGTGTACAGTATGTTCTTGCTGGGAAGGGGCATGGTAACACAATAATACCCGAAGATGAAATGACACAACACAGTACTGCAACTTTATTCACATTATATCATGCAGTGGTGTCTCTTATTCTCATGACATCATATCATAGTACCACATTACTCCTAACAGTAATGCCCCTTATTCACATTACACCCCACCACATTCATCTTTATTTACATTAGACCACAGGTTCTCAAACTCAGTCCTCAGGACCCCACACAGTGCAGGTTTTGCAGGTCTCACAGAATCACAAGTGAAAAAATTAGCTCCACCTACTGTATGGACCTTCTAAAATGTGTCAGTTAGTAATGAATACATCTGTGCACTTGCTGGTTTACCTGCAAAACATGCACTGTGTGGGGTCCTGAGGACCAAGTTTGAGAACCACTGCATTAGACCATGCAGTAGTGCCCTTTCCTTATGTTACACCAGAAAATATTGTAGTACACCTTATACAGTACACATACAGTACAGTAATGCCACACATTAGTAATGCATTTCATATTTAAATTTTCTGATTTAATTTCATAGAGCCGCAGTCACTCACAGAATATAGGCATGTACTGTAGCATCTCATTTTATTCTGCAGAAGCTGATTATTCCCGTTTCGCTAGTTTGCCGCCTCTGTACAGTATATCACAATAGAAAAAAGTTATAGTGTCAGTGAAAAAAGCACCTCATGACAGATACTGTACACAAGCTCATGTCTAAATACTGTATACTGTAAGCAGTGACATTAAGGGGTACAGTACTGTATATGCAATTGCAGTCGAATTCCGGCAGGAATACGGAAAAAATGGACACGGGATCCCCCATCTTTTTAGAACCAGCACCGGGCTCTGCGCCTGGTCCTGGTGCAAAAAATAAGGGGGACAAAAAAAGCGTAGGGGTTCCCCATATTTTTTGAATCAGCACTGGGCTCCACTAGCTGGACAGATAATGCACAGCCGGGGGAGACTTTTATACCGGTCCCTGCGGCCATGGAATTAAATACCCAACTACAGTAGTCACACCTGGCCGGAGTACCCTGGAGGAGTGGGGGCCCCTTAAATCAAGGGGACCCCCCTCCAGCCACTCGATTATCTCTATCACCCCTGTGTATTGTAGCTAGGGGATTGTGACGCTCCTTCAGCATTGCCCCGTACCCTGCACAAAGCGGTCGTTTTGACAGTGTGCTATGCGATTGAGTCCGGTGTACCGTAATACTGTATGCAATCCTACAGTAGCTTATCCCTCCCCTGTGTATTTTGGCTAGGGGATTGTGACGCTCCTTCAGCATTGCCCCATAACTTGCACAAGGGTTCAGGGGCGGCGGCCATTTTGCCAGTGTGCTACAGTATGTCATCGAGTCCGGTGTACTGTACCATAATATGCATACTGTGTATTTTAGCTAGGGGATTGTGACGCTCCTTCAGCATTGCCCCATAGTCTGTACAATCTGGACTACTGTATTACTTGCTCCGTAGCCTAGGGCCTCTGTGGTCGTCCATGCCGCTGACTTCGTCCAGTCCGCTGCGGTCCTCCAGGCCTCCTCTGCGGTCCTCCAGGCCTCGGTCGTCCAGGCCGCTGACTTGAACCGCTTGGTGGTGTGGTGCAATGACTCAATCGCATAGCACACTGTCAAAACGACCACTACCCATGAACCCCCACCTCCTGAACCCCCACCTCGTGGCAGGCAGCAGTTGGGTATGGAATGAGAAATGGCATAAGCTGTGCAGGCTACGGGGCGATGCTGAAGGAGCGTCACAATCCCCTAGCTCAATTACATTGGGATAAGCGAGGTCTATGCACATTACGGTATACCGAGCTGGATCGCTTAGCAACCTGACAACATGGCCGCCGACCGTGAACTCCCAGCACGTGGCAGCGCTCAAATATGGAGTGAGATACAGTATGGCATACATTTCACACTCCAGGGGGCAATGCTGAAGGAGCGTCACAATCCCCTAGCTCAATTACTGTACATTGGGATAAGCGAGGTCTATGCACATTACGGTATACCGAGCTGGATCGCTTAGCAACCTGACAAAATGGCCGCCGACCGTGAACTCCCAGCACGTGGCAGCGCTCGGATATGGAGTGAGATACAATATGGCATACTGTACTGTACATTTCACAGTTCAGGGGGCAATGCTGAAGGAGCGTCACAATCCCCTAGCTCAATACAGTATCTCACGCTTACAGTATCTTACAGTATACGCTTACAGTATCTCTGTGTATTTTGGCTAGGGGATTGTGACGCTCCTTCAGCATCGCCCCGTAGCCTGCACAGCTTATGCCATTTCTCATTCCATACCCAACTGCTGCCTGCCACGAGGTGGGGGTGAATAAAAAAAATAATAAAGTGTCTGAAAAAAACTACAGTAACATGCATTAGTACTTAAGGAATCGAACCCTGGACTCTGAGTATAGGAAGCGAAACACTTCACCACTTCGCCGCAGACAAATGTATAAATCCGTTGGTTTTGATTATGCTGTAATGGCTACGGGATTAAGACGATAACATACTGTAGAAAATTCCTAATCTTGAGAGGCAATAGTGAACTTGTAACACACATCCATTTGCGACAGTGTACACTACTGGTTTTACAGTAGTGTTTTGTCTGCGGGACTCGGACGCTCACATACAGTATTCATAAAGTATTGTAGATGGATCATATACTGTATGCTGTACTACTGTATTTGCGTCGGTGTCGTACTGTATATACTGTACAGTACTGTATTAAATAATGCAGCGTAATGAGTACAGTATTTGCTGTATGCAGCGTAATGAGACGCCTTAGTAAAGTAGTCCTTATTATGTATGTCAGTATTGTATTTTACGGGAGACCACACGCATGCGCAGTGGTGATTGTAAAAAGCGACATCTGGTGGCTGATCGCAGGTATTACACGTAAAGGTAACGCCAAACGTCAAATGTCTGTCTCCGTGCGATTAGATAGCCTCTCTGTGGCTAGGCGCGCCTCGCTACGCCACAGTACGCTGCGTATGGTCGAACGGGCCAACCGCCGCGGCCACTCAAGATAAAGGTGGCTACATCTGTACATGCTACTTACATTTTATAATTTGAATGGTACGTGCCTACCTGTATACCTGAGCTGAAAAACTACTCTAAAAACGTATGTTTTGGATGTTTCAAAGAGTTGTTAATTTGATATGTGAAATGATTCTCTTAACCAACTTAGAGTTCATTTCCTTAATGCATTTAGATTATTCAGTGTACTGTTTGTCAATTACTTTTGAAAACAATATTCCCACCACTCCCACTTGTTTCACGCTACACAGTACTAAATGCTACACTCACTTTTATGCCAAATATAATATCACAGATACAGTATCTTGGTTAATGATGTTACATAAACACTGATTGTTTCAACGCAGATGGTCTTGGAGGGGTCCTGTAGAAGATTCAGCAAACACATAACAGAGAATAATTTTTATCTAAGTTTCAGTTAAATCACTAATCAAGATAGCAACCCAAACATATAACAATGAAATAAACTTTATGATATTTTTATGTTTTATCAAGATCAGATTTAAGATATAACCTGACATATAAGCAGCACTCCAAATCCTAAACATACTCTCCCTGTCAGGTGACCCTTAATTAATAACTAGTTGCTTACCAGAAGTGAGGGATTCAATAATGTATTATGTTAAGAACTGGTTCTCATGCAGATAAACAAAATGCGAGATACAGTATTAATGTTAAAGGCTAACTTTACCGAAAATCTCTTATTTACCACAGCAGGTCTGTCACTGCTTCTAACATTCTAAACTAGGACAGAAATTGTTTAAGCTGTCAACTATATGAATAAAATAGAAATGCAAATTAAAGTACAAATGTAAAATTAACCGTATAATCTAACAATTTGTAAAAAAATATTAAATATATATGAAATTAACAAATGTACAACTATAAAATGAACCATATAATCTATCAATTTGTAAAAACATTAAATATATACAGGTTGAGTATCCCTTATCCAAAATGCTTGGGACCAGAGGTAATTTGGATATCGGATTTTTCCGTATTTTGGAATAATTGCATACCATAATGAGATATCCTGGTGATGGAACCTAAGTCTAAGCACAGAATGCATTTATGTTACATATACACCTTATACACACACAGCCTGCAGGTCATTTTAGCCAATATTTTTAATAATTTTGTGCATTAAACAAAGTGTGTCTACATACACAGAAGTCATTTATGTTTCATATACACCTTATACACACAGCCTGAAGGTCATTTAATATAATATTTTTAATAACTTTGTGTATTAAACAAAGTTTGTGTACATTGAGCCATAAAAAAACAAAGGTTTCACTATGTCACTCTCACTCAAAAAAGTCTGTATTTCGGAATATTCTGTATTTCGGAATATTTGGATATGGGATACTCAACCTGTATATATATAAAATGTAGTATATATGAACATAAGTATTTTATCTATGTAATTACAGGATTATAACTTAAAAAAAAAATGATCCTTTAGAGCTACAATAGCAACTTGTAAAACACCAACACAAATCCTGGCAATTGGCAGACTAGTGACCAGTATTTCAGTGCTTTTCTAACTGATTACATTATTACTGATTTATAGTATCTGACAACATATGTACAGTACATACGTATTTTATTTATATTGATTGTATTGCAAACACTGAAACTGTTACAGTAGGTGTCTGAAAATACAGTATGATGCTGATCTTATAAAATTGTATATATGTATGTTTCATATTATTTCATGTAATAATTTTGATTTATATGTAATATTATATAGCTATTGCTCAGCTGTTTCATTACGGAATGGCTTCCTCTCCTTGCAGACCAGGCCAAGTTTAACAATTTGGTTCATTATTTGCTCTGCATTATAAGCGTTTTCATGACATATATGCAGGCCCGGCGCTACCCGCTCAGCAAGGTCTGCAAAGCAGGGAGGCGCTGGGCAAGAGAGGCGCTCCCCGCTCTGCAGACTTGCTGATGCGCAGTGCTGTCACACACTGACAGGCAGCAGCAGCGCCGGCAAAAGCACTTCACTGTGAGGATTTTCTGTGTGAGCCGAGGGCCATTCCCTCTCCTCCTTGCTCCTCCTGCTGCAAGTCAAGCTAGAGACATACAGCAGCGTCCCTGTCCAGTGTCCATCCCTGTTCCCTCCCCCTGACTCTGAAGACCCACTCCCTCCCTCTCTCCCCTCCCCTCCGTGGATTCACTAAAACCCAGGAAGTCACGTGGTGCACTTGCCTGTGTGCACCGTGCAGTGACGGAGGAGCCTGCAGACGTGAGTAGAGGAGCAGCCACACCACAGGCAGTGGTGTATTATTAATGTGTGTGCTGGGTGGGGGGGGGGAGAGAGTGTAGGTGTAATATTAATGTGTGTGCTGGGAAGGGGGGGGAGAGAGTGTAGGTGTAATATTAATGTGTGTGCTGGGAAGGGGGGGGAGAGAGTGTAGGTGTAATATTAATGTGTGTGCTGGGAGGGGGGGGAGTGTAAGTGTAATATTAATGTGTGTGTAAGAGTAATATTAATGTGTGTGCTGGGAAGGGGGGGGGAGAGAGTGTAGGTGTAATATTAATGTGTGTGCTGTTGAGGGGGGTGTGTGTGTAAGAGTAATATTAATGTGTGTGCTGGGGAGGGGGGGAGTGTAGGTGTAATAATGTGTATGCTGGGGAGGGGGGGGGAGTGTAGGTGTAATAATGTGTATGCTGGGGAGGGGGGGGGGGGAGTGTAGGTGTAATAATGTGTATGCTGGGGAGGGGGGGGGAGTGTAGGTGTAATAATGTGTATGCTGGGGAGGGGGGGGAGTGTAGGTGTAATAATGTGTATGCTGGGGAGGGGGGGGAGTGTAGGTGTAATAATGTGTATGCTGGGGAGGGGGGGGGGAGTGTAGGTGTAATAATGTGTATGCTGGGGAGGGGGGGGAGTGTAGGTGTAATAATGTGTATGCTGGGGAGGGGGGGGGGGGAGTGTAGGGGTAATAATGTGTATGCTGGGGAGGGGGGGGGGAGTGTAGGTGTAATAATGTGTATGCTGGGGAGGGGGGAGAGTGTAGGTGTAATAATGTGTGCTGGGGTTGGGGGGCATGTCATTGTGTTATGTGGAGGAAACCCAGTGGTGCAACAAAAAAAAAAGGGAATACTCACCTGCTGTTTTCTGTTTCAGGCTGCTCATCCTCTGACCGTTGAACCAACTCCTGCATGAAGAAAGAAGACAGCCAGAGACGGTAAGTGTAGTGTAGTTTATGCAGGGAGAAAGGCGCAGGGTAGCGGCGATGTAGTGTGTGGGGTGCAGTGTAGTGTAGTGTGTGGGAGGGAGCTTCAGGGCAGTGGCTGCAGTGTAGTGTGCATGGAGTAGAAAAATAGAATCGGGGGAGAGGCAGCTCTGCATAAGGTAATTAAAGACTATGCTAAATGGAAAATTGCTTAATTAGTCATTGGGGGTTGCCTATCACCCGCTGCATCACCTCTCTCTCTCGCTCTCTCTGGTCACCCACTCACTCTTACTCTCTCTCTTGTCACTCTCTTCCTCCCGGCGCATATGCGGGTTACGCAGCCGCATAGAGCGCCAGACAGTAGAGGGCGCTGCTGCAGATAGTGAGTCATCGTGACTCACTCTCTACAGCGCAGCGGCCGCCCGCCCCTCAGGGACACAGTTCCCCCTGCATCGCTGCCTTCCCCTGATGCCCAGAATCATGGAGAGGGAACAGTGCAGCGTGTGGTGACGGCAAGAAGCTGTAGCAGCCCCATAACAGAGGTGAAATGGTTTGTCCCTCTGCATGGCAGCCAGCTCTCCCTGCACAATGTCTATGTATGTGTGTGTCAGTGTGCACCTGCTCCCTGTGTAATGTCCCTTGTCACTATCACCCTCTCCCCCCGGTCTCAGTCACCCATTATCACCCTGTCGCCCCTGCTTCAGTCACACACTATCTCCCTGTCGCCCCTGCTTCAGTCATCCCCCATCTCCCAGGCCCTGTACCCTTGGGGGTACAATTGTATAGCCACACCCCTGTCTTGTAAGACCACACCCCTTTTGTGGCACGCGCCGCCTTCAAGGGGAGCCAAAATTGATTTTTGCTTACTAAAATAAAATAAACTCATGCGGCCCGGCCTGTTACCCACCCCTCACCCCATCACCTCTCTCTCCTACCACCCTCTCCCTGTCACCCACTCCTCTACCCATCACCTCTTTCTCCTGTTAATCGCTCCATCTCCCTATGATTCTCACCCTTTGCCAATCACCTCCTTCTGATTCTCACCCTCTCCCTGTCATCCTCTCTTTTCACTCTCTGCTTTCTCAGCAAACAGGATTTGTTTGCCATGATAAGCTTGCCCGTGGGTATGCGTGAGTGTGCATTCACTTGCGATCCATACAATTGCATGGTGTGTACACTCCTGCGAATTGGCCACAGCTAGTCTTATGCTCAATGTAGTTGTTTGCGGGTTGGATGAGTTTGGCCACATCTGTGCTTGTAGAAAGGCGCAAAATGTATAGTTTGCAGGAGGGCGCCGAACACCCTAGCACCGGCCCTGCATATATGCACTATTTGTCATAGAACAGTGGAGTAAAAGTATCCTAATTTTCTGGTAATAATATGGAAAATACCAGAAAAATAAGGGGAAGATGAGTTATATTACTTATGATTCATGCACAAGGAAATAATATAGTGCTACCCAAATATTTGTGCCACTCCCCACTAGAGTGTAATGCTGTCTCGCAATCCTGCATGATGTCTGCCCCCCCCCCCCTTTGTCTACTTGTTTTTAAGCCTCATCCATGTTCTATACTGTGTTTTTGTGTTTATTCTATACTTTAACTACTACAGCTTAGGTACTATATTATTGGCCTTATTCAGACCCTGTCGCAAAACCGTCCACACTGCATGTGCACGAGGTGACATGATGCGATTACCTCATGATTGACAGGTGATGGACGTCCAGGGCAGCAATGTGGATTTGCAAGGATGAGGGCAGGAAACGCAGTCATATAAAGGCCATTTTGGGGATGGGCCGATGATGTCGCCTGCGTTTCCTGTGAGTGGAAACATGGCGGTGGTGCTCCTGCATTCGTGGCCATGCTGCCTAGGCAGGGGTCAAGCTGTATTTGAATTTTCTTCTATGTGATCACAATTTAATTGGGATTGCAATGCAGGGTGGCTCCACACATACTGAGCCCAGTACTGGGCGTCACCCAGATGTGATTTAAGTATTCGCAGATTTCGACCAACTCTGAACAATCCCCTATGTAAAGGGGACAATTTATCAATTAGTATATGTTGGATTTCCCGCAAATGTTAAGTATTTGGTTATTGTATGTGCAGGTGCCCCATTTTCACATCAAAAGCACACTACCACATATCTTGCTTCAATACACCACACAGTGTACGATACCTAGCTTGAGCGGCCAGGTCACATGCAACTCTGAAAGCATTGGTCGTCATTTTCTGCCAAAAATCTATTATTTGCAATGTGATGCATCTTGTGTATTGTGTGTGACTGGGTCTGTATACAAAGGACGACAGAACCCGTTTTCGAGAAAAGCTGCAGCTACTACATTGTTGCACTGTGTATGCAGATTCAGTAACACTGTCACACACAGAAATACAAGTGTTGAATATCAAATTATTCAGCAAGGTTTACTGGTGTGACCTAGTCGCATCAAGTTGCGACTAAAGGGCCCTACATACAGCGCATTGTGCCGCCGAGGTGCCCGACGGCCGATGCAGGGCTGCGCATCATTCATTGTTGGTGCATACACACTGAAAGATATGAATGATATCCCGTTCATTAATGAACGAGATCGTTCATATCTTTCAGTGTTAATGCTTAGTGCGTAGGGCCTATTAGATGTATGAGTCTCAAAGGACCTAGTACACCAACCGAGGGGGCTGTTTGGCATAATTACAGCAATGAGGAAGGTTTCTATGGGGGGCTGTTTTTTGTTTTTTTTTCACCAACTTTACCAAGCTACTGACTGCTGTGCATTCAGGAGCATGACCTGGGTAACTTATGGCGTTCTCTAATCAACATATGCAGTCTGCAGATAGCGCATGTGCATAACGGCGCCTTTTTTGGGAAGGTGAAGTTATTGCATTAGCGATCACTTCACCTCTAACACACTGCAGGTCTGGTCTTCTTACAGAACCCCTGTACATGCAGGTGCATTTTAATACATTCCGGTGATCAATCATTTCTTGTTGCCATGAATAGCAGTGACAACAAATCATAATAGTTTTATTGATTCATGCGTTCTTGATTATTATATACTTTAGTGGCATTTTTTGTTGGACCACTCAGTTTTAATCACTGCTTTGCTTTCCCACTTTAAGATACTTGGAATTTTTGTGGATCCCTATAAATATACAGTAGAAGTAATAATAATAATAATGATAATAATAATAACGATTTTCTCTAAATGAACTACATTATTTCTGATGAGCAAAATGATACCAAATATATGTAATTTATACCAAAACATCACTATAAAATCCAAGGGCAAGTGTACAGTATGCATTTTGGCTTTAAACTGTGTTTATAGTATACTAAACTATGCTTTGTATAATACAGTATGTCCATGTAAACCAGTATTCAGGTCATTTGTCAAATAAAGTGGGAGATTTACCAAAGCTTGGAGTGATATAATGTGTGACAATTAAAAGCTGATTGATCAGTACTTATCTCTATCAACCTTATCTCTCTAAAAGGTTTGATAAATAACTCCCATAATCACTGGCACAACTAAGCAGGGGAATGTTGTCTTGTGCCTTGGGTGTCAAATTTATGATCATAAAAATATACAAAATCAACATCTAATTTGGTTACAAAACTTTATTTAGGGACAAATTGGATTAATAATGTATTAGTTGAATAACAGCTAAGGGGGGTCATTCAAAATTTTGCACAGCTACAATCAACTTTCCTGACATGCGGGGGGACGTCCAGCACGGGGCTAGTCCTCCCCGCATGTCAGTCCGGCCCCCCTCGCAGAAGTGCAAAGGCATCGCACAGTGGCCTCCCTTTCTTTCCTGTTTCTTTGCATTCATCCCCTGTAATTTTTTTTTTCTTGTTCCTCTCTTTGTCTCTCCTGATAACACATTTTGCCCCTGGCGTTCCCTCCGGTTCAGCCGGGTGTCTTCACATGTGTCAGGTTGCGAGTCACAGCTGCCAGTGGTCTCTCTGGGCCCCATTGTATGACGATGGTTAACCCAGCATTCCAGCAGGACCCCGCGGCTTCTCCACTGGCCCCACACAAGAAAACAGTGAGTTACAGTACAAGACAATGTAACCCTGTTTGTGAGAGCTTAAATCTGAAAGTGAATATATTGAGATTGCGGCTTCGGGTTAATTGCACTATATATATTTCAGGCATGCTCACACCTTTATATGGAATCCCTGTGAATTACATTTAATACAAGTGACATTGTTTAGGGTTTCAAAACAACTATCCTATTACGGATATATTATGGATACACACTGCAGAGGCTCCCTAGAGGTTCTGTTTTTATATGTGCATATGATTTTTTTTACAGCTTGAGATACGATTTCAGTGTCTATGTATATGTATTTTATGTTTCTTATTACATATTAAACTATATAATTTTTATAATTTTCCGTGTATAGCGCTCTTTTTAGGTGACATAGTTTGACTACAATCCGGCGTATAAGGGATCAGAAGCTTCTTTTAGTATCTTGGATTGTGGTTATTCACACACACACACACACACACACACACACACACACACACACACACACACACACACACACACACACACAGACACACTACTGTGCAAAAGTTTCAGGCAGGTGTGGAAAAAATATGCTGCAAAATAAGAATGCTTTCACAATAGAAGTGTTAATAGTTAATAGTTTATTTTTGTCTTCTGTTCATTCAAATATGAAATGAACAGAAGAGAAATCTAAATCAAATCAGTATTTGATGTGAACAACCTTTGCCTTCAAAGGGGTGGTCAGGCTAAGCAGTGTTTTGCATGATGCAGCGGCTGTTGGTTCCTGGGGAAGGAAGCCAGGACATATGTTGCCTACAACTTCATATATATGCTCATATGTTTTGGCCAGCTCCCCCCTGCAGTGTTTGGATGGCGCTGTAGCCCAGGGGAAGCAGCCACTACTGTTCCTGAATCAGGCCCATTTACACTGAACCCATGTCTGCTCTGCATGTCACTCACAGACACTCCCTTGAGGCTGACCTCTGCATACACGGCGAATCAGCAGTTTTTAGGTATAACCTGGGTCACCCCATTTACAAACTACACCCTTACACTTGTTTCCCAAGGACCCTTTTACACTGAGCCACGACCCAAGTAGACCCAGTTCCACCCAATACTATTTTTCTGGAAATATAGGTTCAGGAACTATGGGTCTGGGTGTGGAGCTATTATAAAAGTTTCTAGAAATGATAGAAAAGAAGGTAGTCAAAATGAACTTAAAAATCCCCCGTATTTTATGGAAACTACATTTTGCCCAAGGACAGGTTCAGGAACCCAGTTATTAATCTACAATATATATATATAAAAATATATGTATGTATTGTATGTATGTATGTATGTATGTATGTATGTATGTACAGTATGTATGTATGTATGTATGTATGTTCCAGCAAAACTTTGGAATGCCTGGAGCAATTTACACCAAACTTGGTACACTTATGACTTACAATCTGGAAAAAAAAATGTGGGGGTAAGACACCCCTAGCACCCCTAGGGATGGGGGTGGGATGGGGTGACATGTAAAAATCCATAGTTTCCGGGTTCGCGGACATGAATAGTGACACTCCCAATGCCGTTTCATTCCAAGCTCAGCCCCCATCAGCATGTACAAATGTGTACATATATATATATATATATATATATATATATGTGTGTGTACTTAACCAACCTATTTCCAGTCAGGAGAGAATAGTGTCTCAATTATCAGAGGTTAACATGTCACTTTAATTAAACATTGCTGAACCTCTCAGAAAGCAATAGAAGGAAAGGTGACATTAAAATTTTTACTCTTACATGCATTAAAGGAAAGCTTGATAGTCAGCTACTGCTTAGCTGCTGTGTAAAGGGTACCAACAGATCTCCCAGTGACCTTAAGTGTTGTGCAAAATCTTTACATTTTTATCTCAAAGGAAGAGCTCTCGGGAGAGTGAGAAGCTAAGCAAGGAGACTTAGGGCCCTTCGGAATAGAGTCAACCTAACCCTGCAAGCCTTACATATTTAACATACAGAGGGCGGAGCATGGCTTGTTATCCTAGCATTTACAGCACTGACCAGGGCAGCATCAGAGGCGGGACGGGGCAGAGAATGAAGCGGATTAGCTCCTCAGTGCCAGCCTTTTGACAGCATCAATCTGAGTAAGGCCCGCCCAGTCTTACAAAGATTGGCAGTGGCGGGTGCAGCAAGTCCTGTTGTAAGTCTAATTAGTTTACCAGAAAGTACTTCAAAATTATAGTTATACGCACAGAAATACTTGACATTCCGTAGCAAAGCACGGTTATTCAGCTAGTTATGTCATATTTAATGAAAGGTTCAGGAACTGAGTTCCTGTTGGTTCCTGCTGAAAAATAGCATTGGTTTCGCTAATGAAAGACTATTAGTAGTACAGTACTTAGAATCTCCCTTACTTTATTCTGCTGTCAAGATTTTAGATTTGCATCTCTGGTACTCATGAACTCTCACTCTTGCATAGTTTAAGCCAGTGTAAAAGTTATTGCTGGTTTAAAGTGTTACAAATCTGTCTAGCGATGCAGACAGTGTCAAGGGCCCCAAACTTAATGAAACCTAGTAGTTTCACTATTTTTTAAGTGACCAAGAACTCTATAGAATTATATCATTGGGTGGCACATAATAAGATATGTCTGCAATAAAAAAAAAAAATTGTATTTCATGGGTGTGTGCTCGGCGGGAGACGGCAGCGGTATTGAACAGGCGGCCACAGCAGTGACTAATGCCCATTACACAATATGCAACACACAGAAATTCCCATTGCACATTATGCAACACACAGTAATGCCTATTACACATTATGCCACACATGGTAATGTCCATTTTGCAATATGTCACACACCGTAATGCCCATTAAGCATCATGCCACACACTGTAATGTCAATTACATATTATGCCACACACAGTTATGGCCCTGACACTATTTTATGCAGCACACACAATACTGCCCCTTGCAAATGATGCAAAACAGTAAGGCTTCTAATTACTTTTAAATTACCTGTCTGATGTCAGGGGTCTCATGCTCATTGCCAAGGGTTTCATGCACGTTGTCAGGGGTTGTATGCTCTGGGTTCCATGCTCGCAGGGATCTCCTGTGCATTGCAGGGGTTTCATGCGCGTTGTCAGAGGTTTTCAGCACATTGTCAGGGGTTTCATGCGCGTTGCCAACAAAGTATGGGAGGGTAGGTGCTGGCATCACTAAGTATACTGCTAGTATACTGCTAGCCAGTGGCAGAACTGTTAGGGTCTCCTGCCCTGTGCTGCCACGTCGTCATGGCAACCGGGAGACAAGTGCTAGCGGAGTAACCTGAGCGCAGCTGATACTTTGGTTTGGGTCTTTTGCTGTGCAGTGGTTACAGGCTCTGTGCACGGCAGGGCATCCGGTGCTGGTTTTTGTGCTCATAGTCTGTGAGGTCTGAGTGGGGCGTGAACAGCACATGCTTTATAAACCCTCTTCTCAGGTTAAGCAGATGCTGCTGAATCTTTGTTGGTTAGTCAGTTCCTGAAAGTTAGCCAGTACTGTGTAGCTTTGTATTTGTTGTTGCTTACTGCAAATAGGCCTGGGGATTTGGTACTACACTCTGCCAATCCAGACCTAGCAGTAAGACTGGAGTCAGTTGTTTAACTTGCTGGGGTTCTTTTGCTACTCTGTGAACTTAGCAAGTTTGCGGCTGTATTCTCAGAATTGTCTGCCTAAATCCTTCCTCACTGTGCAAGGTGTTCAGGTGTCAGTTTAGTGGCAGTAAGCTGAACCTGTGCACTGCAAGTGAGGATTGGGATTGTGGAGACTCTCCTTGTGTCTATTATTCCATCTCTGACCAAGGAGTTTACTGCCACACCCGTTGGTAACCCTTTAGGGTTTTGCTGTTGCCCTTAGCAACAGCATTTCAGGTTCTCTACGTATTAAAACACAACATCTTGCTTTTTCCATCTGAGCATTCCTATACTAGTGAGACACCCAGTTTCTTAGCCTCTGGGCTTCTCTGTTCACTTTGTGTTTATTTTGTTACCCTATCACATTCTGTGTATGTAATGTCATATTCCCCAGTCTGTCTGTGAGTTCAGACACCAGTGCATTCCTGCAGGCACTGGTGTGCATAACAGTTCAGACACCAGTACATTCCTGCAGGCACTGGTGTGCATAACATATTCAGCAGCCTAATACTCCTGTTGAAATTTTGTGGGAATATGGTGCATACCCCTCAAAATACGTTGCAACAGGTGGTCGATCAGGTGCAGGTCCTGACTCGACAATTTAATGATGTGTCCATTAAAATGCACACCTCCCAGGACGCTGGCGGAGCTCCCGCAGCATCAGCACCTTCAGGGGTTAAGGAGCCGATAGTAAATCTTCCGGATCGTTTTTCTGGAGATCGCTCGCAGTTATTTTGTTTCAAGGAGAGCTGCAAGCTATATTTCCAGCTTAGGCCTCAGTCTTCTGGGTCGGAGATTCAGCGGGTGGGCATAGTGATTTCCTTGCTACAAGGAGACCCACAGGTCTGGGCATATGGGTTGCAGCCTGACTGTCCGTCGCTTAAAAGTGTTGATGCTTTTTTCTCTTTCATCCACTAGGGGACACTGGAGTCCTATACAGTAAGGGGTGTGAAGCCTTGAACCGGAAGTGTGGCACAATCTTAAATTAGCATTGTCTGCACAGCCGGCTCCTCCACCTTCACATCCCTCATCCCTCAGTTTAAAAAATTGTGCTGGAGGCACAATACGTGGAGCAGCTCCAGACAGAAAAGCTAAAAGGGGCTGCGTAACCCTAATAAAGGGGGAACAAAGCTACCTAAGTCCAGAGAGACAAAGATCCCTATTGAAGGGAACTGCATCTCTCCACAGGAGATCCTCAAAACAGCTAATAGTGAGTACTGGTAAAAACTTAGGATAGGGTCTTCCAGTACTAAAAGTTTTTTTTTTCTCCTTTCTCTTTTTAACTTCTCTCTCCCTCTAGTATAGCTTGCTATAATAAAATCCCCTTTATACAACAGGGAAAAGCAAGCGACGGTGGGCGGCGCGTGGGACCCTTAGTGCGGCGCGAGACTCGGTCTGTCTTCCCTTTAAGCAGGGGGGGACTGCAAGCGGCACTACACAGAGACCCACGGCCGGAGAGGAGAACGGGCGCCACTACAGCAGGCGGACCCTTCGCGCGCACCAGTAGGCGGCTCCTGGGTGAGCTGCATAATAGGTAGAGGCCGTACAGAGACCCACGGGCAGCGGAACAGAGCACAGGCGCCGCTAGGGGAGACAGACCCGTCGCGCGCTCCAGCCGGCGGGTCCGGAGCGGGCTGTATAGCGGCCAGAAGGAAATAAACATAGAACACTTAAATGTGAATAAAAGTGCAGCAAGCCAGTGTTTTATATGATCTTGAGGGTGAAACCGCTGCGTAATACCCTGATAATGGGTTTTAAAAATACAAAAACAACATGTCTAAGGCTACCAAGACCTCAAAGACCTGCTATGTTTGTACGAAATGTAACAAGAAGAGCACGCGGGTTGGCAGCTCCGGGGTGTGCGACTCCTGCTTAAACAAGGACGCTCCACCTGGGAGCAGTGCTCTGGCTAAGGCATGGGAGGACAACCTTGCTAATAGAATCTCCAAGGAAATGGCAGAATCCCGCAAACAGCATTCGGAATGGGCTGCGGGATTCTCAAAGACAATGGAGGAATTTCTCATCAAGTTAACGCTGCCCGCACACGCTGAGACGACTGTGCGCAGGGCTGTTAAAAGAACTCTTCCTATTATACCAGAATCTGAGGAGGAAGAGGGTTTTCTTCCGGATACGGAAGAAGGTGAGTTAATTGAACCCAACCTAGACGCCGATTTTCCTGAAGAAGACTCGGCAATCTCTGGTCTGGATTCCTTAATTGACGCAGTAAAGGGCATCCTAAGCTTTAAGGAAGAGGAAGTCCGGGAGCCAGAAGATTTCGACTTGTTCGAATCCCAGAAACCGCATTCAGCAGCGTTCCCCATTCCTAAATCCCTCCAGTCTCAGATGGAGGAGGCTTGGAAACAACCGGACAAACGTTTTCAATTTCCGAAACGTTTTCAGGTAACTTACCCCCTACCTAAGGGTGTAATGGACAAGTGGGAGTCTCCACCGGTAGTTGATGCTTCACTAGGAAGATTGTCAAAGAAGACAATCTTGCCAATTCCTAACGTAACTACTTTAAAAGATGCGTCCGAGTGAAGAGTTGACACAGCGTTAAAATCAATGTTTGTAGCAGCAGGTGCAGCGCAGAGACCTGCGATCGTCTGTGCTTGGGTCAACAAGGCCATGGGTGCATGGTCCGGGCGTATTGCAGAAGCTATTGAGGAGGAAAATAGCTTAGAAGAGATTACACAGCTGGCGGAACACATTCGAGAATATGCTTCATACTTGTGTCAAGCTTCTAAGGATATTAGCAGAATAGCATCGCGCATATCTGCATCGGCCATATCGGCTAGAAGGATTTTATGGCTCAGAGAATGGCAAGGTGACTCTGACACCAAGAAGGCGGTAGAATCCATTCCCTTTGGGGGTGACATGCTGTTCGGACCAGAATTGGACAAGTGGATTTCGCAGGCTACAGCGGGGAAGTCCACTTTTCTGCCTACTCCTTATACGAGAACCGCTCCACAGACTAGGAGAGGGTATTCGGGACCATCGTTTACTTCATTTAGATCACAGTCCTTTCGAGCCCGAGGTAGGGGTTTAGGTACACAAGCACGCGGGGGCAGAGGTAGAGGCCGCTCGCAAGCAGCAACCAGAAAGCAGGATAAACCTGCTGACAAGACCGTGGCATGATGGCCTCCCAGCTCACCTGGGGTCCCCCTTGGTGGGCGGCCGACTGGAAGGTTTTCAGGACATCTGGGCCAAAACCTCACCAGAGCTTTGGGTGAACAACTTAATCTCTCAGGGATATAAACTGGAATTTCAACAGAGGCCTCACAGTCAATTTTTTACAACAGGATTGCCTCAGTGCCCTCAAAAAGCAAGGGCACTACGGTCAGCAATTCAAAAATTACTACAAGCAGAGGTCATTATTCCGGTTCCCCCTTCTCAGAGAGGAATGGGGTTCTATTCCAATCTTTTTGTCGTGCCAAAACCAGACGGGATGGTCAGACCAATACTCAATTTAAAAGTTTTCAACCAGTTTTTAAGAGTCTACAGATTCAAGATGGAATCAATACAATCAGTTATTGCAGGCTTAGAACCAAGCGAGTTCATGGTATCCATGGACATAAAGGATGCATATCTGCATATCCCAATCTGGACTCCTCACCAAGCTTACTTACGGTTCGCACTGGTGGCGGAGCACTACCAATTCCGGGCCTTGCCGTTCGGTCTAGCGTTAGCCCCAAGAATTTTCACAAAGATCATGGCGATCATGGTGGCAGGACTGAGACTGTTGGGGGTCACGATTATACCTTACATGGACGATTTACTGATCAAAGCTCCATCTCAGAATCGACTGATCAGGGATGTTCAGACATCCCATCAATTTCTAATTCAACATGGATGGATTGTCAATTTCCAAAAGTCCAACCTCATACCGACTCAGCGGATTCAATTCCTTGGTCTCATCTTGGACACGGTCCTATTACGTGTGTTCCTACCAGAGAACAAGGTACGGGACTTACAGAGATTAGTGGCTCAGGTACTGAGGACGCAGACCGTTTCTCTGCACCTCTGTGTGCAACTTCTCGGGAAGATGGTGGCGTCGTTCGAAGCTCTCCAGTACGGCAGACTTCATTCCCGACCATTCCAAATGAACCTCATTGCTCAGGGAGCAGGCTCGCACTGGCTTCTCCATCGGAGAATTCGACTTCAACCACAAGTACGGGTCTCCTTGATATGGTGGTCTTTACACAAGAACCTTACAGCCGGCAAGAAATGCGGCATTTGGGATTGGAAGATCTTGACGACGGACGCCAGTCTCAAAGGTTGGGGAGCCGTCCTAGGCAACCATCAGTTTCAGGGACGGTGGACGCTACAGGAAAGCAAATTACCCATAAATATCTTTGAACTAAGAGCAGTCTACAACGCCCTTCTCTTAGCATAAGACCTAGTCATGAATCAGAACATCAGGATTCAGTCAGACAATGTCACGACGACGGCTTACATAAACCGTCAAGGAGGAACAAAGAGCAGGATGGCATTAAAGGAGGCCACAAAGATCTTGTTGTGGGCAGAAAGAAGAGACATCATTCTCTCCGCAGTGTTCATTCCAGGTGTGGAGAACTGGGAGGCAGATTACCTCAGTCGCCAGGACATGCATCCGGGGGAGTGGTGCCTTCATCCACGGATTTTCAACATGATTGTGAGAAGATGGGGTCTACCTCAGGTGGACCTAATGGCGTCTCGACAAAACCATCAACTGCCCAGATATGTGTCAATAACTCGAGACCCAGCAGCAGAAGGAGTGGACGCATTAACACTTCCGTGGTGTTACAGAAGGGTTTACATATTTCCACCATTCCCACTCATACCCAGGGTTCTGAAAAGAGTAAAGCGGGAACGAGTGTGGGTTATTCTAATCGCACCAGATTGGCCCCGCAGTAGTTGGTACACCGACCTGCGAGGGTTACTTGCGGAAGATCCTTGGAGGTTACCTCAGAGAGAGGACCTGCTATCTCAGGGACCGTTCCTGCACCCCGACCTAAACAGGCTGCGTTTGACGGCGTGGCTATTGAAACCCGTATCTTAAGAAACAGAGGGATCCCACGAACGGCCATTCCTACAATGATTGCCGCTAGGAAGCCGGTCACAGCCAGGCACTACTACAGGATCTGGAGACGGTACATGGCTTGGTGTCAGGAACGGGGATGGAATTCATCAAACTTCCATTTATCGCGACTTCTACTGTTCCTTCAAGCCGGTCTAGAGGGAGGACTCAGATTGGGCTCTTTGAAGGTTCAGATTTCGTCTCTCTCCATTCTTTTTCAACAGCGGCTAGCATCCTTGCCAGAGATTCAAACCTTTTTACAGGGGGTTCTGAGGATTCAACCCCCTTTTCGTCCTCCCACGGCACTATGGGACTTAGGTTTAGTGTTAGAATATTTGAAGTCACCGATTTTTGAGCCGTTGACAAGTACAGACCTGAAATATCTTTCTTGGAAGGTCACGTTATTACTTGCCTTGGCTTCGGCTAGGCGGGTTTCCGAGTTGGGAGCCTTATCCTGTAAGAGTCCTTTCTTAGTTTTTCATGAGGATACGGCGGAACTCCGTACAAGAGCAGACTTCCTTCCGAAGGTGGTGTCGGGGCTTCATGTAAACCAGCCAATAGTGGTCCCATCTTTCCAGGGTCTCTACAGGTTACGTCATCTTTCAGAAAGTCGGACCATTTGTTTGTTCATTATGATGGGCCAAAGAAGGGTTGGCCGGCCTCTAAGCAGACTTTGTCCAGATGGATTAGACTTGCCATTCGGCAGGCTTATATTTCCTGTGGAAAAGAGGTGCCGGTTCAGACGGGTGCTCATACTACCCGATCAGTGGGTGCCTCGTGGGCGGCTGCCAGGGGTGCTTCCACTACTCAACTTTGCAGAGCGGCAACGTGGTCTTCAGCCCACACGTTTGCAAAATTTTACAAGTTTGATACTTTTGCGTCCGGCGAATCTAAGTTCGGACGTTTAGTTTTGCAGGCCACAGACAGCACTCCCTCCCTGGGGGAAAACTTTGGGACGTCCCCTACTGTATAGGACTCAAGTGTCCCCTAGTGGATGAAAGAGAAAAGAGGATTTTGGTACTTACCGATAAATCCATTTCTCTGAATCCTCTAGGGGACACTGGACGCCCGCCTCGGTGCTGTCAACCTGCTGTGTTCAAAGTTCTTGTTGTAAACAGTTCGTGCAAACAGCGTTAGTTATTCGGTTAAGAGTTCTTAGCCGCTGTTTGATATGTTGTACAGTTCGGTTCCTCGCCATGGGCTATAGTGTCATGTCCTAGTCTCTCAGTCAAATTTTTCAAACTGAGGGATGAGGGATGTGAAGGGGGAGGAGCCGGCTGTGCAGACAATGCTAATTTAAGATTGTGCCACACCTCAGGTTCAAGGCTTCACACCCCTTACCGTATAGGACTCCAGTGTCCCCTAGAGGATTCAGAGAAATGGATTTATCGGTAAGTATCAAAATCCTCTTTTTACGGCACTGGGCATGTTGTATGATAACCCTGACAAGACGGCCTCAGCCGAGGCTCAGATTTCGATCCTTAAGCAAGGGCGAAGGCCAGTTGAGGATTACTGTACGGAGTTTCGGAGGTTGGCCCATGATACCCAGTGGAATGACCCAGCCCTGAGACACCAGTACCGAAGAGGTCTTTCTAACCAGATAAAAGACCAACTGGTACAATATCCCTTGCCTGATAGCTTGGATCAGCTCATGCAGATATCCATCCGGGTGGATAGACGGCTGAGAGAGTGTAGGCTTGAAAGGGAAACCGAGGTTTCCTTCTTTCCCGAGGGAACCTCAGACTCTGAGGAATTTTCCGAGGAGCCTATGCAGATTGGGGCTACCCGCCTCTCCTCGCGTGAGAAGACGCGGAGGAGACAGCAGGGGTTGTGTTTGTACTGTGGGAATAAGGGTCATGTGGTAGTATCATGCCCAGAAAAGCCGGAAAACTTCAGGGCCTGAGGGTGATGGGAAATATCCTGTCAGGCCAGAAGTCAGAATTTCCCAAGAAGAATTTATCATTCTGGTGACCTTGAAGATCCTCGGTCAAACTGTCAAGACTGAGGCCTTTGTGGACAGTGGGGCCGACGGGGTTTTA